>NC_036182.2:1800000-2065729 GCF_900002385.2 Plasmodium yoelii | reverse complement strand
CCCTGAAACCCTGAACCCTGAACCCTGAACCCAACCCTGAACCCTGAACCCTAAACCCTGAACCCTGAACCCTAAAAACCCTGAACCCTGAACCCTAAACCCTGAACCCTAAACCCTGAACCCTGAACCCTAAACCCTGAACCCTGAACCCTGAACCCTGAACCCTAAACCCTGAACCCTGAACCCTGAACCCTAAACCCTGAACCCTGAACCCTAAACCCTGAACCCTGAACCCTGAACCCTAAACCCTGAACCCTAACCTAACCCTGAACCCTGAACCCTGAACCCTAAACCCTGAACCCTGAACCCTGAACCCTAAACCCTGAACCCTGAACCCTGAACCCTGAACCCTGAACCCTGAACCCTGAACCCTAAACCCTGAACCCTAACCCTAAACCCTAAACCCTGAACCCTAAACCCTGAACCCTGAACCCTAACCCTGAACCCTAACCCTGAACCCTAAACCCTGAACCCTAAACCCTGAACCCTGAACCCTAAACCCTAAACCCTGAACCCTAAACCCTAAACCCTGAACCCTGAACCCTAAACCCTGAACCCTGAACCCTAACCCTGAACCCTGAACCCTAAACCCTGAACCCTGAACCCTGAACCCTGAACCCTAACCCTGAACCCTAAACCCTGAACCCTGAACCCTAACCCTAAACCCTGAACCCTGAACCCTAAACCCTGAACCCTGAACCCTAAACCCTGAACCCTAAACCCTGAACCCTAAACCCTAACCCTGAACCCTGAACCCTGAACCCTGAACCCTAAACCCTGAACCCTAACCCTAAACCCTGAACCCTGAAACCCTGAACCCTGAACCCTAAACCCTAACCCTAAACCCTGAACCCTGAACCCTAAACCCTGAACCCTAACCCTGAACCCTGAACCCTGAACCCTAAACCCTGAACCCTGAACCCTGAACCCTGAACCCTAAACCCTGAACCCTAAACCCTGAACCCTAAACCCTGAACCCTGAACCCTAAACCCTGAACCCTGAACCCTAAACCCTGAACCCTAAACCCTGAACCCTGAACCCTGAACCCTAAACCCTGAACCCTAAACCCTGAACCCTGAACCCTAACCCTGAACCCTGAACCCTAAACCCTGAACCCTAAACCCTGAACCCTGAACCCTGAACCCTAAACCCTGAACCCTAAACCCTGAACCCTAACCCTGAACCCTAAACCCTGAACCCTAAACCCTGAACCCTGAACCCTGAACCCTAACCCTGAACCCTGAACCCTGAACCCTAAACCCTGAACCCTGAACCCTGAACCCTAAACCCTGAACCCTAAACCCTGAACCCTAAACCCTGAACCCTAAACCCTGAACCCTGAACCCTGAACCCTAACCCTGAACCCTAAACCCTGAACCCTGAACCCTGAACCCTGAACCCTAAACCCTGAACCCTGAACCCTGAACCCTGAACCCTAAACCCTGAACCCTGAACCCTAAACCCTGAACCCTGAACCCTAAACCCTGAACCCTAAACCCTGAACCCTGAACCCTAAACCCTGAACCCTGAACCCTAAACCCTGAACCCTGAACCCTAAACCCTGAACCCTAAACCCTGAACCCTAAACCCTGAACCCTGAACCCTAAACCCTGAACCCTAAACCCTGAACCCTAACCCTGAACCCTAAACCCTGAACCCTAAACCCTGAACCCTGAACCCTAACCCTAAACCCTGAACCCTAACCCTAACCCTGAACCCTGAACCCTAAACCCTGAACCCTAAACCCTGAACCCTAAACCCTGAACCCTGAACCCTAAACCCTGAACCCTAAACCCTGAACCCTGAACCCTAAACCCTGAACCCTGAACCCTAACCCTGAACCCTAAACCCTGAACCCTGAACCCTGAACCCTAAACCCTGAACCCTAAACCCTGAACCCTAACCCTGAACCCTAAACCCTGAACCCTGAACCCTGAACCCTGAACCCTAAACCCTGAACCCTAAACCCTGAACCCTGAACCCTAACCCTAAAACCCTGAACCCTAAACCCTGAACCCTGAACCCTGAACCCTGAACCCTAAACCCTAAACCCTGAACCCTAAACCCCTAAACCCTGAACCCTGAACCCTAAACCCTGAACCCTGAACCCTGAACCCTGAACCCTGAACCCTGAACCCTAAACCCTGAACCCTGAACCCTGAACCCTGAACCCTAAACCCTAAACCCTGAACCCTAAACCCTAAACCCTGAACCCTGAACCCTGAACCCTGAACCCTGAACCCTGAACCCTAAACCCTGAACCCTAAACCCTGAACCCTGCTAAACCCTGAACCCTAAACCCTGAACCCTGAACCCTGAACCCTAAACCCTGAACCCTAAACCCTAAAACCTGAACCCTGAACCCTGAACCCTGAACCCTAAACCCTGAACCCTAAACCCTGAACCCTGAACCCTGAACCCTGAACCCAGAACCCTAAACCCTAAACCCTGAACCCTAAACCCTAAACCCTAAACCCTGAACCCTGAACCCTAAACCCTAAACCTGAACCCTGAACCCTAAACCCTGAACCCTAAACCCTAAACCCTGAACCCTGAACCCTGAACCCTGAACCCTTTACCAATACATCAAACAATAATATAAGGTTAATGTAAAACAATAGGTACGAAAACTATAATGAAATATTAATAATAAAAGAAAATAATCTGTAACTTACATTTTCCCCATATTCAAAAGAACAAATAACAATTGAAAAAAGAACGTATTTTAAAATATTCACTCTCATTTTTATCTTTATTTATTAAATAATTGAAATAATAAATTAGTTTGAAATAATGATGGTAACTTCATATTTATTCACAAAATAGTAATATTTACTACTTTTTTCTTCTTAAATTTATCAATAAATATATCTATAAAAAAACTATCCAATTTATTTCATTTATTAATTTTTTCAATTTCCAACAGAATTATGCAACCGTTGTTATAAACATCGTTATATTCATTAAAAGTATTTATCGATATACATATTATTATGTTATTTTTTTCTCAAAAAATACACCATTTTTTATACTTTTATTATATATATATACAACTATTTTCCCTAAAATTTATTTTTTGAAAATTTGTTATACAAATCATTTTTTAATACAATTTATAATACATTAGCATATTTAGTGATATGGTCCTAATATTTTATGAACTTATATATTTCCATTATTCCTTACATATGAGAAACTAATAAATATCAATTAAAATAATAACATATTAGATACATATATATTGTAAATCAATATATGGAAATATGAAAAATAATTAACAAAACATCATTCTTATTTACATTTAAATGCTTTCTTATTATTTCTCCAATTCTAAATATTAATAATATTCTCCACTTTATTTTCCCATTTTTTTGTAAAAATATATTTTTTTATATATTACCATGGAACCATTTTATTTATAAATATATCTCAGAATATACAACATCAAATATATTTTTTATATTCAAATAATGTAAAATATTCATATTTCCAAGTATACCTCCTATAAATCACAATGCATATATCAAATCAGAAAATCAAATACAATTAATAAGAAATCCTTTATTTTATCCTATTCATTAAACACATATTATAGTATATTTAATAGTTAAACATTATTTTGTCATTATTTTTATAAATATACCACATTAGTTATCATAGACCATTTCCTCATAAAAAATATAGAATATATTTTTTTATAAAAATAGGCTAAATCAACCTCAATATTCCTCACACATATTAAACCCATAATTATTTGTACTAATAACTGAAATCCAGTTTATTTAGTATTCTTTAATTATATACATTTTAAATTTGACTTAAATATAAGTTAATTAAATTTATCATTCCAAAGAATCTTACTTTTATAAACAAAAAAAATAAATTAATAAATGGTACATGATCGACCTGAATAAGTTTGTATATATTAATAATCCCAGTTTCTTATCGACTCGATTTATAACATTTTTCATCCTTTTTTCTTACTTCCGCTTCTCCCCCAACTCATAAATATTAACATAAACACTAATGTAAAAATCACAAAAATGTATAATATTTTCCAGTGGATAAATATTTTTTAAATATTATACTAATTCCACATGATCTTATACATAATTCCTAAAATAATGGATCTTAAAATAAATATACTTTTAACGTAACTTATTTCACTTATATATATTTTCTCCAAATGCCACTTTATACTTTATTCCATTCAAATTCATTCTTTCATCACTCCATTTATCATTCGGTTCAGGTGTTACTGAGGAAGGAAATCATAATAAATTATTTTCTTCCAATTCCATTCCATCTCCCCCATTTTATTATATTATGCATTGTTAATATTTAAATCAACGTTTACTTTTTGGATCAAATCAATACTTTGGAATAATCTTTCTATATCTATTCCAATATTCGACCGATTCACCCATAAACCATTAACACAAAATTAACAATAAAATACAAAAAGTAAATAATTCATCGGATTTACCATAAGTTATATTAACACAAAATTCAATTCTTATAGTTTGTCAAAATATATTACTTTACTCGTTCCTTTTCAGAGTAATATTCATCCTTATTTTTTCTCTTACATATTTAGACTTAATATGAATCTTAATAATTATAACCTATCCTATACATATTTTTAATAATTTATTTCCTATATATATTTAAAACAATTCTTTAAACTAATAAATGTTATCAAATTATAAAAAAATATTCAAAATTAAATGCTATGTAACACTTAACCTAAATACGGGGCCCCCAAAGACAAACACAACCCTGACCCACAACATAAAAATTATATAAAAATTATACAAAAACAGTATAAAAATGTTATAACTATACATATATAACATTATATATTATTGGTTATATTATTTAATTATTATTATAGACCCAATAATTATGTTCAAAAATTATGGTAAAAAATTATTTTCAAATAGACAGTTTCTTAAAATATATTAATCATTATTACTATTCCTGAAATAGTCACTATTTGAATCCCATATTAATGATCCATTTTCTTCTTTATTTTTTTAGCTTTTCTCTTAAATGTTTTTGAACTCTTTTCCGAAATCCAAATAATGAATACTAATATAAAATTTTAAAAAACATATAATTTGTTTAATGTTTGCATATATATAATGAAAATTATTTAATTCCTTATTATTTACCTTATAAGCAATTCCCAAAAAAATTGGTATTGCACCAAGTATCAATAAAACTGGAATTAATTTGCTTGTTATCGACGAACTTGATGATGTAGCTTCAGAAATCGATTCAAAATTCGGTCCAGATTCTAATCCAGAATATAGTTCAGATTCATGTCCAGATTCTTGTCCAGATTCTTGTCCAGAATATAGTCCATAATCTTGTCCAAGAGTTTTTCCAGGAGTGTGTTCTGTTTCTTTCGATGTGGAGGATGAAGTATCGTTACATACTTTTTTAAAATCATTATAATCAATTAATAAAGTGGACAATAGTTTATTATATGAATCATTTTTAGTAATACTAGTATTTTGGTTAAGTTCTTTATATTTTTTATCAAATTCATTATTATCTTCCAAATATTTCTTGCATTTTATTTTTTCATCATCAAGTTCATTATACATGTTACATAATAATTTAAATGCTTCATAAAATTCAGATACAATATTACTATCCATATACAACAAATTATTTCTTGCATCTATAAGACCCTTATAATTCAAATAACCAATTAACTCATTTGTTTCCTTGTTATAATTATGACCATTCTTTATGTAATCATTATAAAAATTCTTTATACTGTCGTATTCATTAGTTTTGTACAGGTTTAACATATAACTTAACCATATCAGAATGTAATCAACAATATAGGGGTTACTATTTTTAGGAGAGGGGAACATACCATCATCATTATAGAATTGATACAACAAATATAAACATCCAGCACTTATTCTATCGAACTCACTTTGACATTGATTACTATCACAATAATTATTTAAAAGTTCACCATCTTTAAAATTATAGCTTCCACTACTGGTCAATTCATCGGAAAGCAAGTCCCTTACATTCTGGAACCTTTTGCACTATGAAAACATTTAAAAACAATTAATAAAAACGCGAATTATTAAAAATTTTATTAAAATAAAGTTTAATGATACTTATATGTAATACAATATCATAAAATGTAAAGAAAATTATTATTATTATTATTATTAAAAAAATGCATATACCACTTCCTTATTCATTATAATGGAGTTTTATTTTTGATTTGTAAATTGAGTAAAATCATGCTGTTTTATATATGCTGTCCCCAATATATGACGCTAATACTTTAACCCTATATATAACAGCTGTCTGTAGTTAAATATATTATAAGTTTTTCAATAATTAAATTAATATAAAATAATAATACAGTAGTATTACTAAAACCATATTATACTTATTTTATGGCAATTAGCTAAATTACCTTAAATATAGGGTTTCTTAATACACCTTTTCCATATGTATATATGATGCATTTTATACAAAAATTATTATTATTAATAAAATATGGTATAACTTTATTATAAAAATAATATACTTTTATAATGAATTTAAAAAATATATACATATGCTTTAATATAGAACACAAACAACGTCATAAAACTCAAATACTGCACAATATAAAAAATTAAAAATTATATTATTACTATAATCCATTAAATATATTAAACTTTTATATATTTGCTTCTAATACTATATACAATGCTTTATTAAAATTATAATGTTTTCAAATTAAGTTATGTTACTTACATCTCTATGTAAATTATATAAATTTATATTGTTTTTAATGAATGTAGATAAATTCATAATCCATTTTAATGAGTTCGATAACTTTATTTTTATTCCTATATACTTCAATTTAGAAGTATATCTTATTGTGCAATTTTATAAACTATTTTATGCATATTTTCCATTCTTTAAAACAACAATTAGCACTGAACCCGTACCTATAAGCTTAAATAAGTCTTTGAATGCATATATTTTTAAAATAATACTTAGCAAATATTAAAATATAAATATATATTAATAATATTTTAAAGTATAATAGAAAACTATGTTTAATTAGGTTGTTATATTGTCCTTTAAGAGGAGAGAGATAAGATATATTGCTATTTTAATATATAAATTTAGAAAATATTCATTAAATGTTCTACATAATTCATTTTATTTTATACATTTTATTGTATAGTTATCAATGTAAATACATTCAACTAATTTGTTAAAAATTCTATATTTTATTAATTCTACAAAAAACTATGATAATATAATATTGAATAATAAAATGATATTTAATATTAATTAAGTAATTAACCCTTTCTCCATTAATCCATATTTTTAGAATATAAAACTAAAATTTCCAAATTGGATCATTAACAAATATATAATGTATTATTATGTCTTTTCGATAAAATTAATATTTAATTATATGAAGGTTTCACAATAAAACAATATTTCAATATTAGTTACTAGTAGAGTAATTTATTATATTATATTTATAGGGGTATAATAATGCATCATATCTATAATATTAAACTTTATTAATATATTTATATTTTATTTTTTAACTATTTTAAAATATAATTATTTATACCTCAAAACTATAAAGTTTACAAATTAATAGTGATTAATCTATTATTATACCTTATAATAAATAAATTAAAGCGTATGAAGCAACTTCTATTAATACAAGAAGATAATAGTAACTACAATTAAAAATTAAAAAAATCTTAGAAGCATAATAATATTTTATAGATAATGTTGTATTGTCGATTCTCGATCGATATCCCATGCATCTATATTTTATGAATATCTATTATACATTAGTAGTGTGCTTAATTAACATTAAAAATATAATCATTAATATGAATCGAATTATAATTATACTTTGATAATAATATTATTATACTTTCGGTTATAAAAATACGATTTGAATTAAAATAAATATGATACAAGTTATAAGTTCTACTTAATAAAATTTTTGTTAAATAAAGAAATATATTATGATATGCATAATTCTTTATAATTATGATTAACAAGCTTTATATAATAAATAATTATGATATATCATAATATGAATTAATATATGCAATATAGACATTTTATTCTTATCACATTAAATCGATATGAACACTTAATTATATATATTATAACTTATGAAAAAATATTATACAACCCCATTTATATTAGCTTATCCCCATTTGGGGGTGAATATTTGGGCATCATCTCTTGATTAAGAATACGGGATGGTACATATATTTAATTAGTGTTCAAATTACAAAAAATTAAATGCAATGTAATACTTATCCCTAACCCGAATATGGGTTCCACAACATAAAAACTATATAAAAATTATACAAAAATTACTTCCCAATAGACAACTTATTAACATATATTAATCATTATTAATATTCGAATCATATATTAATGAATCATTTTCTTCATTATATTTTTTATTTTTTCTCTTAAACATTGTTTTTGAGATCGTTTCCGAAATCCAAGTGACGAATACTAATATAAAAATTTTAAAAAATGTATAATTTATTTATATTCACAAATTAATCAGTGATGAATATATTGTTTAATTGATTTATTATTTACCTTATATTCAATTCCCAAGAAAATTGATAATGCAACAATCATAAATGCAATTGGAATTAGTGTCCTTTTTATTACGAATTTTCGTGAATATGTTGGAAGAGTTGGAAATTGATTACATTTATTTTTTAAATTACAATAATCATTTGATAATGTAGATAATAATTGATTATAGGGGCTGCCTTCACCATTATAATAATCTTCATTAAGTACATCATATGCTTCAGCAAATTTTTTAGCTTTTTCTAAATAATTATCGCAATTTGAGTTTTTTTCAAGCTTAATATACATGTCACATAATAATATAAATGCATCATAAAATTTAGACATATCATTAATATCAATACTCATCAATTTTTCTTTTTTATCTATAAGATCCTTATAACTAGTATAAGCAGCAACATCATCTATTTCCTGATTATACTTATTATCTGTATCATCATTATTTATATATGTTTCATAAAAAAGGTCTATAGTGCCGTTTTCATTAATTTTGTTAAGGTTTAACATATACCCTAACCATATCAAAATGTAATCAACAATATTAATCTTTCTTTTTGCAACAGAAGTAAACTGTTTAAAACCCGCAAAGAACTCATCAAACAAATATAAACATCCAGCATTAATTTTTCCGAAAGGATCATCACATGATCCATTACCACAATATTTTTTCAAATTTCCATCAATATTTGTAATATTTCCTACAATCAATTCATGGGATAACCATCCCCTTACATTCTTGAACCTTTCACACTAAGAAAGCAGTTAAAAACAATTAATAAAAACGATAATTATTAAAATAAAGTTTAATGATATTTATATGTAATACAATATAAAAAAATGTAAAGGAAACTATTATTATTAAAAAATGCATATACCACTTCTTTATCCATTGTGATGAAATTTCATTTTAGATTTGTAAGTTGAGTAAAATCATGCTGTTTTATATACGTTACCCACAATATGTGACAGGAATAATATAACCATATATATGACAATTGTCTGTAGTTAAATATATTATATGTTTTTCAATAATTAAATTAATATAGAATAATAAAATAATGTTATTACTAAAAAAAGGTTTTATTAGTGTTTATGCTAATTAGCTAAGTTACCTTAAATAGAGAGTTGCTTAATACAATTTTTATTAAATATATATGTAATGAATTTTATACAAAAAATGATATTCTTACTAACATCTGGTATATCTTTATTATAAAAATATATGTCCTTCTATAAAGAATTTAAAGTATGTTTGAACATAGAAAAGGAATATATTTATATCTTATATTTTGATGATTGTCCTTCAAAAAATTAAATGCTTTATAAATCTAAAAAAATAATAATTATATTATTACTATAATCCTTAAAGTACATAAATAGTCATTTTTTTAAATATATTAAATATTTACATACTTAGTTCTAATACAATAAACCACTGTTTTATTAAAATTATAGTATTTTCAAATTAAGTTATTTTACTTACATCTATATGCAAATTATATAAATTTATATTCTTTTTAATGAATGTATATAAATTCATAATTCATTTTAATGAGTTCTATAACTTTATTTTTATTCCTACATATTCCAATTTAGAAGTATTCTTTATTTAGTAATTTTATAATGTTTTCCATATTTTTCCACCGTTAAAGCGGAAATTAGCACTGAACCCGTATTTATAAGCTTAAATAAGTTTTTATATGTAGGTAGTTTTTAAAATAATACTTAGTAAATGTTAAATATATAACACATAAATAAGTATTGATGAAATTTAAGTGTAATAGAAAACTATGAGTTATTATATTGTCCTTTTAGATAGGAGAGATAAGGGATTTATGCTTTTTTAAGACAAGGATGTAGCCATAAAGATTTACCTATTCTACACAGTTTAATTATTTCTTATATTTTCTACTATTAAAGTTTTTAATTCATGTATAAATTAAAAATAACTTATAATTATTACTTTTATAAATATATAGTTTCCTTTTATATTTTATAATAAACTATATTTAGTTCTATAATGTAAAAGTATATAATTATTAATATTATTTTGCTTGGTATTGGTAGTCTAATGTTATCACATTAAAGCATACTTAAATAAATGTTATAATATTTCATTTGATCTTGTATACATACAATTTAATCTGATAACACCTTAATAATATATATAATGAATTTATATCCATATAGTGTATCAAATGGATTTAATGATTTTTCGTATTTAATACTTTATCTATTGTTATTACTATTGTTATTGTCACTGCTATGTAACTACATAGTACAACGGAACAATTAGTGCACTCAATAATAATCCTTTAAACCAATGTAGAATATTTCCGTATTTTGTTGTTTTAAATTAACTATTTTGGAACATATTATTTCGCAATAACAATATATTTAAATTATATATTTGTGAATTTGTATGTATATAATAACCTAATAAAAATATTATTTCAAATTAATTATTACATACTTTTGCTGTATACTTTGCATTAATATATAATTGTATATGTTTCCAAAATTTAACATTTTTCAATATTAGTAATTGGTATAATATTTTACTATATTAGAACAATAGCGATATTCTATATATCATATTATTTATAATTATTAGAACAAACTATAACATAAATTTTATTATATACTTATATTTTTTCAATTTACTATTTATAATATATTCCCAATTTATATATACCTCAAAATATAAAGTTTAAAAATTAATAGTATTAATATGTTAGTATACCTTATGATAAATAAATTAACGTATATAATGCAACTTCTATTAATACGAAAGAATAGTAGCTACAATTAAAACTTAAAAAATATTGTATATATAGTTCGATTTTTATTTTATTATTAAAAATGTTAGATGCATAAAACGTCTTTTATAGATATCGTTGTGTTGTTGGACTTCGGTCGATATTTTATCACTACCTATTATATATTAGTGATCTGTTTAATTAATCTTAAAAACACACATATTAATATGAAGGTATATTATATTGTAGACAATTGTTACAAATGAATCATCTTATAATTCATACCCACCCTCACATATAATCCTATTATTACAACATATATTCCCGTAATATAATTTAAATCAAAATAACTTTTACTAAATAAAATTTTTCATCGAACAAACAAATCCATTGTATATTATAATGTGGATAATTCAATATAGCCCCTCATTAACAAGTTTTATATAATAGGCAATTGTCATATATAACCAATATTTGTATATCTAATATATTATTTTAATCATTTTAAATCTATATATTATACTTTATCAAACAAATATTATCACCTATTTCATATTGATCACCTATTTCATATTAACCACCTATTTCATATTAATTACCTATTTCATATTAATTACCTATTTCATATTAACCACCTATTTCATATTAATTACCTATTTCATATTAACCACCTATTTCATATTAATTACCTATTTCATATTAACCACACTACCCCTTTTTTCGTTGTATATTTACACATCATCTCCAGATTTAGCATACGCAATCATAAATATATTTAATTATAAAAAAATTAATTATAAAAAATGTAATTATAAAAAATTTAATTATAAAAAATGTAATTACAATATCCCAGAACCACAAACAATCAATCATCAAACATCAATCACAAACATAACCTTGACCCATAAAAAATTAACACCCACCCATTAAGAATATTATAATTAAAAAACAAATTAATTACATTATATATTTCTTGACTTTACAACTTTATGTTTCATTATTTTATTTCATATTTTATTTCACGTTTTATTTCATATTTTACTTCATATTTTATTTGTATTTTTTTTAACTTTATACTTTGTTTTATTATTAAAAGGAAAATTATAATTTGTATTCATTTACAAAAAGCATAGCCATCAATATTAATACCAATAAATAATTTTTATAAAATTAACAATTTTGCTAGAAAAGTCTTATTTAGTAAAATTTGTATTAAAAGTGATAAAAAATCACAAATGTGTAATTACCATAATATAAATTTTATCATTATGAAGTAAAAAATGTTGTTATTATAGTAGTATTAGTAATATAGAGAATTAACTGCATTTCTCATACTAAATTAATTAATATAATATTACTATGATCTTTTATTTACTAATGTAAGTATATGTGTATTTCCATACGTAATGAACTGCTTTATAAACTTTAAATTTAGTTTGATAAATTATAAAAATATAAAATTTGTGTATTCATAATGCCATATATTAAACATATCATTTATATAATTAAAGTTATTTTTGATATTCATTATTTATGAAAACTTCCGTTATTGATGTCGTTTTGTGGTTGAATTATTTAAATAAAAAATATATTAAACTTATAAATCTGATAAAAGAACACATTTACCGTTTAAATAATAGTTTTTATACTTTATTGGAGAAAATTCTTTGCTTCAATTTTAATTACACATCTCCAGATTTTCGAATTATTAATTTTTAATTAAAAAAAATAATAATATATATTTTGTTTGTAAAGTTCCCAAATGAATAAGTTTTATATTCAAATTGCTTTTTTTCTTTTAATCATACCCCTATATGTGAATAATAAAACCCTTGCAACTGAGCTTGTTCCAAAAAAAGATGCAAAATCCGAATCAAAAAAATCGTATCCTGTGTAAGAAAATACTACAATATATATATTATATATTTCATTGTGAAAATATTAAATGTATGTCTTTGCAGAAATGTTATAAATACAATAATTTTATTTTTGTACACATTAAAAATATGTTCATTTTTAGCAATGATAATACAAAAGAAATATATCAAAAAAACAAACACCTATTATATACCGATATCGAAGAAACTATAAATGCGTGCAAATTTATGAATGCCGCTTTAAAACAATTAGAACATCATGCTACAAGTAAAGGTTATAAAAGGTGTTGTGCAAACCATTCTAAGAATATAGTTTTTTATAAAAAAAAACATCGAGATAATACAAAAATTATAAAAGCTGAATATATAATTAATGGTCCGAATAAGGTATCAATTAACGAACAACATCAAATGTTATAAACCAAATTGAAATTAAAAAATGATTATAATTTATATACATATATTTCTCTTTGCTTCCATTAGTATAATGAAATACTAAACGAGTTATGGGATCCCGATAGTGACCAATATATAAATAATTCCTCTGTTAAAAGTATACAAAACATAAATAATTAGTCGAATTAACATATTATTGTTATTATTTATTCTTTCCCATATCTTCAAAATCATGATATTTTAATTATATCTATGCAATTTTATAATATGTTTTTTAGAAAAAATTGTCCGTGTGTACAGTCCAAATTTAGTAATGATACAACAACGTTCCAGAAGATGGCCGTGGTCTCGCCGTAAATATTTTTATGCTTTAGCTGCAAAATTTAAAGTAAGCAAAACTTTCTACTTTTATTTCGTTATAAATAGTAATTCTCATATTATTCAAATACATTTTTATTAATTTTGTAGATATCAGAAAAAAAAACTATAATTGTCATGGCTTCAGCAAATATAATTGACCACAACCGTAAAAATAAAAAATATTTTGAAAACAAAATAATAGAAAATGCAAATTTATTCGAAGCTGAAATTGATTCTGAAGATGATATTAGAAATGGAAAAATAAAAAAAACGTTTGTTAACTTAATTGGATACATTGTTGAAAAAAGAAAGGACCGTATTTATATCATCTATATCGAATCTATGAGCAGTATACAGATTTTAATAATATACTAATTTATTTCAACAATTGTTAAAAAATATATAGTTTTTAATAAATGTACATATTTATAATTCCCACAAAATTTAAACATTTTATATATTCATCCATTTATGTTTTTTTTCTTAGGTTGATGAACATGGTTCCATTTAATAAACATGCATTGTCGAAAACCTTTAGATTATTTCTCACTTCATAAATAAACATATATTTTTCATCACCATAACACTAGAAGATTTATTTCCATGCATAATGGCCGCTTTAAATTACCATCATAAAATGATCTTTTGATTTGAGAATATCTTTTTCTTTGTATATAATTTGTTTATCCCTTTTAATATTATAATGCATCTATATGTATTAATTTTTTGAATAATACAAATAAAACTGTTATTACTTATGAAGATCTTTTATTTAATACTTATCACCTTTTTTTGTTTACAAACATGGACATCATCTATAAACTAAAATTTGGGGGGATATCCCATATATTTAAACGATTATTTATTCCAAATACTATCATCACTTATTATTTATTTGTAAGTGATATTTGATCTTAATACCATTATTGTAATTGAATTAATGAAGTGATCAGAATGATTCAATGCAAATCTTACGTTATACGTAATAACTTTTTATATTGCTATTTAAAGCATATTGCCAATATATTTTATACACATATATATGGACATTATAATAAACCAACTAAAACATTCTTTGCTTTAAAAAACTATTTCATATCCATTAATAGAAAAAATAAAATATAACATAAATGGAGAATAAAAATAAGCAGTTTCGTTAAATAAAAATATTCATAACATGACCATTTTATGATATATATATATATAATTCAATATAACCCTAAACCTTTAAAACAATTCCTTAAACTAATAAATATTATAAAATTATTCAAATTAAATGCAATATAACACTTAACCCGAATATGGGTTCTATAAACACAAACTCAACCCTGTCCCACAACATAAAAACTATATAAAAATTGTGAACAAATTATGACCAAAAATAACTTCGAAATAGACAGTTTGTTAACATATATAAATCATTATTATTATTCCTAAATTATCACTCTTCGAATCATATATTAATGATTCATTCTCTTCTTTATATTTTTTAGCTTTTCTCTTAAATGTTGTTTTTGAGCTCTTTTCCGTAATACAAATAACGAACCCTAATATAAAATGTTAAGAAGTGTACGATTTTTTTGTTAACGTTTGCATATATTTAATGAAAATAATTTTTAAATTTCTTATTATTTACCTTATAAAAAATTCCCAAAAAGATTGTTATTGCACTGAATATTGATAAAGCTAGAATTAATTTTTTTACTATCGACAAGCTTGATGATGTAACACCATAATTTTGTACAGAATCATGTTCAGAATGATCTTCATAACTTTGTACGTGTTGTGTTGTTTTTATCGATGGAAACAATGGAATACCCTCACAATTAACATTATATTCCTTTTTAAAATTTTCATAATCAGTTGATAAAGTAGACCATACTTGACTATATGAACTGTCTCCACTAATGCTAGAATTTCTATTAAGTTCATTAAATTTGCCAACAATGTCATTTGCATATCCCAAATATTCCGTGCATTTTAGATTGTCTTCATCATATTCAGTATGTAATTTACATAATAATTTAAATGCTTCATAAAATTTAGATATATCTTCAATATTAATATTCGAAAAATCCATATTTTTAAATATGATTTCCTTAAAATTATTATATCCCAGATTATCTTTTAATGTACTATTACAATCTTTACCATCACTTTTACAATTAGCATAATTCGGATTATTTTCTATATGATTAGTATAAAAATCTTTTAATGCGGTGATTTTGCCATCTTTCTTTAGGTTTAACATATAACTTAACCATATCATAATGTATATAATAAACGATTTAACCTTTTCTTTACTTGAATAATTAACCTTATAAGCAATATTACTATTGAGCAACCATAAGCATACAGCATTTATTTTATCGAGCTTAGTGTTACATTTTCCTTCCCCTGATTCTCCATCAGGGCAATATTCATCAATATCTGGTATATCATAAATATCATATTCTTCAGAATCGTCTATTTTGTCGGGATAATTTTCAATTACTGTAGAGAAATTTTTACACTAAGAAAGCATTTATATAAGTATAATAAAAATATATGTTAATGAAATTTATAGATTATATAATATCGACAAATACAAAGAAAAGCAAATTTTATTAAAAAATGCAGATACCAGGTCATAATCCATTGTGATTTTATTTTGTTTATAATATGTAAATTATGTAACATAATATTGTTTTATATATTTTACGCTTAATAAATGACAAAATAATTGAAGTCTAATATAAAATCATTTGTGTTTAAATAAATTCCTATCATTTTTATTATTAATTTAAAGGTAATATGGAACAATATAATATTTTTATGGAACTTAGTTAAATTCCCATAAATTATGGTTATTTGTATATAAATTTGTGCATAAATTATTATTCTTAATATCTTTCCGTATAATTCTATAATAAAATTTAAATGAGATTGTAATGAATTAAAAATATATCATCTTATACACATGCTTTAACATAGAAAATAAACAACATCATATCTTTTGTTTTAATAAATGGTGTCTCAAAATGAATATACTGAAAAAATCGAAACAATTAAGAAATCCATTATTACTATAATGTTTAAAAGTATATAAATAGTCATTTTTTAAAACATTTTAAATAATTATACACTTGTTTCTAATACTATATACCAGGTTTTATTAAAATTATAGTATTTTCAAATTATGTTACATGTTCCATTTTCTATGCAAATTATATAAATTTATATTATTTATATTTAACATATATAAATTAAAAAACAATTTTAATGCGTTAAATAACTTTATTTTTATTCCTACATATCCCAATTTAGAAGTATTATCTGTTGACTAATTTTATAATATATTTTCCCATCTTTTCCATTCTTTAAAACAACAATTAGCACTGAACCCGTATTTATAAGCTTAAATAAATCTTTGAATCTATATTATTTTTAAAATAATACATAGTAAATGTTAAACATTTATTATGCCTTTCTATTAATATTAAACATTAAAATATAAATAAGTATTGCTGGGAGTTTTAAAGTATAATATAAAACTAAGTATATTACTCTTTGGTGGGAAGAGATAAGATATATTTGCTCTTTTAATATATATATTTAGATAAATATTTGTTAAATGTTTTCATAGCTCATTTTGGTTTTATGTATTCTACTGCTATATTTATCGATGTATATACATTCAGATAATTTATTAAAAATTCTATACTTTATTAATTTTACGATAAAACAATGCTATTTAAGATTAAAAAATTATGATTCATTAAATAATGATAATATAATATGTGTTAATATGGAACAATAAAAAGGCATTTAACGTTAATTAGTCTTTAACCTTTTCTCCATTGCCCATATTTTTAAAATATAAAACTACAAATCCCAAATTGGATCTTTAACAAAATATATAACATTGATACGTTTTAATGTATTATTCTGTGTCTTTTCGATAAAATTAACATATTTCAATATTAGTTATTGGTAGAGTATTTTATTAGATGTATAGTCATATAATAATAACGCTATTCTATCTATCAAACTATAACATTATATTTTATTAATATTCTTATATTCAAATATATTAACTATTTTAAAATATAATTTTTTATACCTCAAAATATTAAGTTTAAAAATTAATAGTGATTAATATAATGTTCTACCTTTATGATAAGTTAAATATGGAGCAACTTCTATTAATACAAGAAGATAATATTAACTGCAATTACAACTTCAAAAAATCTTAGGAGCATAATAATATTTTATAGACAATGTTATATTGTTCAACCTCGATCAATATACCATACGTCTATATTTTATGATTATATATTATCACAGTTCAGTTTGATAAAATGATTTAGATTAAAATAAATATGATACAAGTTATAAGTTTTACTAAATAAAATTTTAGTCAAATGAAGAAACATATGTGTTATACATAATTCGATATAACCACAGATTAACAAATTCTATATAATAGGCAATTATTATATAGATAATTCAATATAACCCTAAACCTTTAAAACAATTCCTTAAACTAATAAATATTATAAAATTATTCAAATTAAATGCAATATAACACTTAACCCGAATATGGGTTCTATAAACACAAACTCAACCCTGACCCACGACATAAAAACTACATAAAAATTATGCAAAAACAGTAAAAAAATATTATAACTATACATATATAACATTATATATTATGATTATCTTCAAAAATTATGGTCAAAAATAAAAACTTTCTTATATCAATCATTATTACTATTCCTGGAATAACCACTACTCTTCGAATCATATATAATGGTTCATTTTCTTTACTTGTTCTCTTAAATATCGTCGTTGAATTCGTTTATCAAATCCAAATAATATATGCTCTCCATAGATAAATATATAATCACTTTATATAATATATATATCAATATGTAACATCAAATATTAAATATGTTATTTTTATCCATTTGAAAAAGTATAACAAAACATAATAATAAAGAGTCCCTATCTTGATTTTTTTTTTTTTTTGTATGATTTATATTCTTTAAAAAAGAATTTAACATATTTACAACATTCAATAATTATTTCAATTGAAAGAACTACATTCATAATAACAAATACAAAATAAATCAATCCGGGTACCAATAACGACAAAACAAGCAGCGTCAACAACACCCCCCTCACCATTAATTTTTTGGTCAATTTTGTTAACTTTCGCTTAGTTTTTGATTCATTTTCGATATTTGAATCGACCCCATAATGCTCAGTCCCCACGATATTTCTTTCATTTTTCAATTGTTTAAAGTCTTCTTCTGATACAGGATTATTTTGTATCAGTTCTATTGCTAATTTATTATTCTTTATATTATCAAGCTCTTTTTTTGTTTCTTCTATTTCTTTGTGAAGTTCATCAATTAACTTTTTAGTTCTTTTATCTAAACTATTTAAATCGGGTAATGTATTATTTTCTTTATGCTTCTTTACATGTGAATCTATAATATTTCGAAGATATTTTATTTCTTCATCATCATCATCATTGTACTCATTAAGTTGATTTGCAAGACTCAAAGTTGATTCATAAAAATAATTTAAATCGAATCGGTTATCTGTATCCCCTAATATCCTATTATTTCTAAAATTTGTTATATTCCTTTCATGATATATGTTTCTCTCATTTATATAATATAATTCCTGAAAAGAAATGAAATATTTATTAACATGTGTGTAATTAATTTTAATTAACTTAAATGTTTTACCAATACATCAAACAATAATATAAGGTTAATGCAAAACAATAAATACGATAATTATAATGAAATATTATTAATAATAAAAGAAGATAGTGTGTAACTTACATTTTTAACATATTCAAAAAAACAAATAATAATTGAAAAAAAAACAAATTTTAAAATACTGACTCTCATTTTTAGCTTTATTTATTAAATAAATGAATATATCTATAAAAAACATGGAATATATTTCATTTATTAACTTTTTCCACTTTCTATAAAATTTATAATTGTTATAATCAATTTCGTTATATTCATTAAAACCATTCATTGATATAAATATGATTTCTTTTTTCAAATAAATAGTAACCTTTCTATAAAAAATAAGCCATTTTTAATATAATTTATAATGCATTAGTATATTTAGTGATACGGCTCTAATATTTTATGAACTTTTATATTTCCATTATTCCTTACATATGACAAACTAATAAATATCAATTCAAATAATAAAATATTAGATACATATATATTTTATATATTAATACATACAAACATATAATGAAAACATTAACCATCGTTGCTATTTACATTTAAATGGTTTCTAATTTATTATATTTTATTGTTGCATTCCTCCAATTTTAAATATTACTTAATAATATTCTCCATTTTACTACCACTTTTTTGTAAAAATATTTTTTTTCATAGATTCCTATATAATCATTCTGTTTATAAATATATCTCATAATATACATCATCAAATAACAAAAATAATACACATGGAACCAGTTTATTTTTACCCCAAATCGAAAAATGAAACATACTTAATCATATTTATTTAACAGATTCTTAGACACTTTTCTCATTTAAACAATATTGTGACTTTTATAATTAATAATGAAATACAAACAAATATTATAATTCCATCATATAGAAAAATTATTTTTTATTATGAAATATGAAACAAACTCTTGACATGTACCATATATACACAATACTTCTTTATATTAATAGACAAATTTACTATTTATTATTCTTTAAATTCGAAATTAAATATAAGTTAATTAAATTTATCATATAAATAATTTAGTTTTCTTTTATAAAAAAAAAAAAAAAAAAAAAAATTAATAAATGGTACAGGGTCGGCCTCCATAACTTTCCGTATATTTAATAGTGATTTTTCCCCCGTGAATGGGGTTTATAACAGGGGTTTTCATTTTTTTCACATCAACTGATTTTATAATTATTGCATCGCTTTTTTTCTCCAATTTCAGCTCGGTTAAAAATCAATACACACTTTCATTACAAAACCCCGTTCTAGTTGAAGGGAAATCCTTCATGTCAAATAATGCCATTTATTTTCTTTCACCATTTAATCAAATACTAAAAAAGCACAAAATTTTAATATAATTCCTAAATCCATTAAAATAAAACCAGATGAAACACAATCATTTCCGTTTACAACATTATTAAACACCATACATATGATTCGATATCCAACATCAAAACAACAATTTAAATCAGAAAAACATAAATCCCTATTCCGAATTCGTCGAAAACATTTTAATTACAAACCATACTCATAATATGATAGCTATCAATATATCCCGAAGAAATTCAATTATTAAAAGAAAAATAATTTTATACTGATTTAAAATATGTAACCAATCTATACAAATAAAGATTTTAAATAAGTTTATTATAACGTATTTTCGAAAATTCATCCAAAAAATCCACAAGGTGTTAATTATGACCAGTTTAATCAATTAGGTGATAATATACAAACACCATCTGGATATTCATTTAATTTTAAATATAATGCATCATTGCAAAAAGCTAAACAAAAATTTAAACAAAAAGTATATCCATCACTTCTTTATTTTCACCATTATATGAACATCACTTCTTTATTTTCAACATTATATGAACATCATTTCTTTATTTTCACCATTATATGAACATCACTGCTTTATTTTCACCATTATATGAACATCACTTCTTTATTTTCACCATTATATGAACATCACTTCTTCATTTTCACCATTATATGAACATCACTTCTTCATTTTCACCATTATATGAACATCATTTCTTTATTTTCACCATAATATGAACATCATTTCTTTACTTTCACCATTATATGAACATAATTTCTTTATTTTACTCCTTTACAAACCAAATTTTCCATTCACCATAACAATATTAATGTACATTTATATGAACTTTATTCAAAATCTAAGAAATAAATCATAAACAACGAAGATGTGTCCAATTTTCCAACATTTATTCATTTCTTCCACTATTTAATGATACAATAACATAGTTACTTTCCTATTTCATTTTAATGATCCTAATTTTTTGCTTGTTTACTTCCCCATTATTAATTAATATCCTTATTCAAATAAGATAACACTATATATCCCCCAAAATACAGTTCAATTCCAATTTCTTTCATGATTTTGCTTAATTTTGTTTTAATTTATGTGATTTTATAATACTTATTAATCTATATATAATTTATTGACCACTATTATAATAAAAATAAAACTTCAATAACCATTACATACATTTTTATAATATTATTTTACACACTTACCACCATTTTAAATCAAAAATAGAAAAGTATATATCTACAAAATGATCAAAATTTAATTATTGACTTTTTATTTTTCTCATTTTACATATATTATCACACCTATAACATTTAAACACTATATCACCTCTATTTTTACGTATCTCACTCACAGAACAAAAAATACAACAAAAATTTAAATACAAAATTCCATCATATACCAAATATATTGATTAATTCCATCCTTTTTTAATCAAAATATACAGAAATTTGAATTATAATTATATTATAATTTTCTTTATAGATATTACACCACCATATTTATAATAATGAACAAAATATATCTGACTTATTTAAAATTTATATACCTTTTAAATTGGGACCCATAAATCTGCAACATTAAACCGGGACCCTGGACATTTTTTAATTACCAAAAAAATTAAATATTCCTATCTTAATATTATTTATTGGATTTTATTTTGCATTTTATTGTTATAATCAACTTTATAATTACATTAATTCGCTTTATACATTTATTATAATCATTTTACTTAATTATGCAAAAATCAAATTAACAAAAGCATTATATTGTTGCCTTTTTATTGGCAATAAATGTATTAACCCCAGGATCCAATAATTATGTTGAAGCAAACCCAGAAATTATAAACAAAACAAAAAAAATGCTAAGTCGTTTATTAAAAATAACAAAGCTGCAGTTATATCTACTTTATTTCAACATTAGCATTAACATTTGGTGTAATCCGTTATCAAAATAATGGAATTACTAAAAAACAATCATCCAACAGTGAAACAAAACCCTTAATTGTTCCACGCGAAAACACAAACACAATATCAGATAATAAAAGTATATCATCAACAATAAAAAGTGATACCAAACCATCACCATATAATTATACAATAACATAGTATCCACCAATATCACATTGTAGTTACTGATTCATATTATGAAAATAAACCAAAAATTCAAGTATATCACACACTCTGTAAAAATTAATTGATATAGTTAAACAAATGTCAATAATTCGAGACATTTAAGTATCTTTATATTATAAATCTCCCTTTTTTGTAACATTTTATTTTAATTTGTATATCCCATATATATATGTAATCATATATTGGATTTATTAAAATGTGTCAATATTTTATATTGCAATTCAAAACTTATATATATCCCCATCCTTCCTTTATAATGATTTAATTCCGATTCATCATTGAAAAACCTTTTTGTTTTCCGATATTCCCCCATTTGTTACCATAAAAAACATATTCCCCATGTAATACTTATATGTCCTGTTACTTGTGTCATTTATAATAAAAATAAACCCTGATTTATTCATTATTCCCAGTAGCATCACGACTTATTGTTTATTCCAAATAGTATCATGACATATTTTTATTTGTAAGTGATGTTTGATCTTAATACCATTATTGTAATGGAATTAATGAAGTGATCAGAATGATTCAATACAAATGTTACATTATATGTAATCATTTTTTATATTGTTATTTAAAACATATAATACCAATGTATTTTATGCATATATATACACATTATAATAAACCAACTAAAACATTTTTGCTTTAAAAAAAAATTATATACATTCATAGAAAAAATAAAATATAACATAAATGTAGAATGAAAATAAGCAATTTCTTTAAATAAAAATATTCATAAAATGAACATATTATGATATATATAATTCAATATAACCATGAGCCCTGATCCCTAAACCTTTATTCCAATCTGAAATTGATTCTGAAGATGATATTAAAAGTGGAAAATTAAAAAAAATCTTTGTTAACTTAAGTGGATACATTGTTGAAAAAATAAACAAATAGGTTTATATCGACTATGTAACCGGTATACATATTTTAATAACTTAAAATTTTATTCCACATTTTGTTTTGTTATTTCTTTATCCTATTTTACATTTATATAAATGTAAATATTTCCAATATATGCTATTCATCCACACAAAACTATAATATTTTCTTTTATATATTTATACATTATTGTTTTTTGTTCACAGATTACTATTAATACCCCTATTATTGGAAATTTATTAACTGAAATAATTCACTCACCACAAATACAAAATATTATGAGATTATCCATCATATTTTCCATGGAATAAATGTACATTTATCATAATGTTTTTTATCATCTTAATGTTGTAATACATTATTAATAAAATAAATATCCTTTCATATATCCTGTCTATTTAAATTATTGCCATAACCACATTTTTTAATATACTTTGTTTCTGTACTATTTCTCTTATTTTCATTATTTTTATACAACACCCCATCGTTATTATCAACCTTATAAATTATTAACTATATCAATCAAAATCCTCTAACTCATCTATTAATGATTTATTTTATCTTTCTTTTTTTTCTCTTAAATTTTATCTTTGGAACTCTTTCGAATTCCAAATGATGAATACTAATATATTTTTAGAGTTATAAAAAAGGAAGTTATAATTGAAATCAAATAAATCAGTCATACAACACTGTTTTATATAGATTAATAAAATACATATATTTATATTATAATATTACAAAAAATACATTTTTTAATTGTCTATATAAGCCAAATTACTTATATTAATATGCAGTTTAATTATTATTTTTAATACTTATATTGAATTTTAAAGTCAGATTCAAAGAATCTGAACCCAAAACAAAAACTATAATTATATTTATTATTCTAAAGAATCGCCTTTTCTTTTATAAAGATAAAAAATAAACAACAAAAATAAAATTATAAATGGTACAGGATCGGCCTTCATAAGTTTATATATATTTAATAATGGATATTTTCCCCAATAAGTGGAATTTATAAAATGGTTAGTCTGTTTTTTTTTAGATGAATTTATAATTATTTCCACTTTTTTCTTTCGATCATTTGAGTTTATAAACTGTTTATCCTGTTTTTTGGGAGTAGATGAATTTATAAATTGTTTATCCTGTTTTTTTGGAGTAGATGAATTGGTAAGCTTTTTATCCTGTTTGTTTTGACTAGATAAATTTATAGTTATTTTCATTTGTTTTTTTCGATCAGTTGGGTTTATAACTTCTTCTGTTGTTTCATTTGTATCAAACATATTTATAGCCTTTTTCATCTTTTTTTTTTTCTTCGATTTCTTTCTCCATCCAAATGGCAAATACTAACATAAAATTATGAAAAACATATAATATTTTATAGTGAGGAAATATTTTAAAAATTGTATACTTCACAATTTTCTTTTTATTTACCTTGTACATAATAGCTAAAGCAATGGGTATTAAAATAATTAAAATTGAAATTCCCATGTTCTTGTATACGTTGAATGGATTATCACCTATTTCTGTTGTTCCATTTACTGCTACTTCTGTTTCAGAATTTCCTGGTTTCATCACTGAGCTTAGCACTGGGTTTTGAGAACATTCTTTTTCAGATTCCTCCGAAGACGATTGATGTGTATCAGTTTGTTCCGTAGAACTTGGTGGTGATGATGGTCCACTTCCTGTTTCTTTTTTTTCAGACATACATTTATATAATATAGTAGTTTCTATTGTTGTTTTAAGTTCATTCACATAACTAATCGTGTTATCAGCAGAATTTTTTAATTTACCGTAAAAATCTTCTAACGTTGGGAACACATTTTCATATAAGCTATTTCCAATATTAGTAAACATTTTACTAAAAAATAAACTATATAATTCAAATATTTTTTTAAAATCTATATGTTTCGAGGTATCTTCCACTTTCTTTAAATCTTTCTTTCCATTCGATGCATCTTGGACCTTTACACTTAAAACTTTCGATGAAGTTGTTGCTTCTTCACCTAATTGCTTACAAGTTTTTATTTTTTCTATCTCTATAATTTCTGGAAAAATTTTTTGGGTATTATTATTTTTTATAAAATTCTCATAAGCATTTTTTAAAGTCACCAATATATCACAATAATATTCATCTTCAAAAACTCTCTTTTTTTTAAAAATAAGGTCTATGTATTGTTTTATCCAATCATTAACAAATTTTGAAAAATTGGAGCAATTTGAAGGATCGGTGGTATGTTTAGTAATTGCATTACACAACTCATTAAGTAACCCATAAAGTTTACGCATTCTATGAATTTCAAGATTCATTAGTTTGCGGTTTTTATTGATTTTATCATGATATAGTTTATACTTTTTACTATTTCGTATAAACGTGACATAAAAATCTCCTATGCTTCCGTAGCTTCCATATTTAATTAGTTTCATTTTATTACTTAACCATAGCATAGCATACGTGATGTATTCGTTATTTTTATTTTCATATTCTATATTTTTATTCAAAACGGATAATTTATCAAGTAATATTATAGTAACAATATTAACTACTTGACCGACAGTTAAACATTTTCCATTCCTTGTTTCCAAGTTAGTTCGACAATAATAATTATATTTGTTTTCAGGATTATGATCCTTCTCGAAAACAAAACCATCAGGCAAAATTTGATCAACATATTTTAATGCATCACACTAAGAAAATATTATAAAAATTAATGAAATATTATGAAATTTAAGTTAATTTATAAACAATGCAAAAACAATAAAATAAAATTCATTTTATTAAAAAATGTATATACCACATGGGAACTCATTATGCTGGATTTTATTTTTAATCTGTAAAAAAATTGTCATAATATTATTGTGTACATAAGGAATGTATTATAATAAAATATGTTATCCGGTTAATGGTCTTCTATATAATTAATATATATATTTAAAGAGGTTCTATTAGTTTTAATACTAAATTAACATACTATAATAATAGTATTAAAAAGGTATTTAATTATTATTTATGACAACCACTAAATTTCCTTAAGAGGTTATTTGTTTAACATTTTTATATCTATATATAATACATTTTACACGTAATATAAATTTTTTAAATAATATCTTGAATAACTATATTCCACAAATTCATGGAATCTCGTAAAAAAAATAGATTAAATTTGTTTCATATAATAATATATTTATATTATAGGTTTACACATGAAAATAAATATATATTCGCTACTTTTTTAATAAGGAAGTTTCAAAAGTTATTTTAATTTATTTTATTATTTGAATGTCAAATATTTATATATGTTATTATTCTATATTGGATGTTGCATTTTTTAATATCATATCTAATAATATAAAACAAATTACTTATTTAGATTACAATATTTATAGAATAGGTTAACACTACTACTTTTCTAAATATATTATATGTAGTTCGTATTTATAATATATAATAACTTTATTTATACTAAAATGTGCTTTATTAAATAATTTTAGATGTATCTTTTTAAAACTTGGATAATATAAAAACTAATTTTAATTTACAAAAGAATCTATATGAAATTCTTTTCATGTAGTTTACTTAAATTTTATAGGTTTATAATTTTAACATTTGCTTTTTATTTAGTGGCGATAATAAATTTTTAGAAACATTATGTGAATTTCCCATGATAGTGCACATTTCTACTTATAATATAAACATATTATATACTACATATTTTATAATAAACCATTTAGTTCAATATAGAAAAACTATATTTTTAAGAAAACTATAGAATCATTAATAAAATTCATATTATTTTTTTGATGTTGTTAATTCTAATATTATCCCATTAAACAAATACTTAATTAAAGGCTATAATATTCATTTGATATTTTGTGCATACAATTTTAATCTTATCTCCCGTATAATAATATATATGACTACTGTATATCCATGTGATAGAATTAAATAAACATAATACATTAATCTAATATTAGTATTGTTGTTACTAATGATATATCACTGTTTACTACAATGAAATAATTAATGCACTCAAGAGGAATAATTTAAACCAATTAATAATTTTCATTGTTTCAGTGTTTTAAAATATAACATTTTAAAAAATGTATTATCTCGTAAAAACATTATATTTAAAATATATATTTATAAGTTTCTGTATATATAATAATCTAATATAAATATTATTAGTTCAAAAAAAATAATTACTATCTATTTTTTCGATATATTTTATATTAATATTTAATTATATGAATTTTTCGCAATATAACAATATTTCAATATTAGTTATTGTAAAATATTTTATTATTTTATATGTATGTCATATAATAACAACGGTATTCTATCTATCATATTATTTATAATTATTAGAACAAAATATGATATTAACTATTTTAAATGTAATATATTTTATACATTTCATAATTCATATATCCTTAAAACTATGGAGTTTAAAATGTAATGGCGACTAATATAATAGTATACCTTTATAGTAAATAAATTAATGGGTAGAAAACTATTTCTATAATTTAAATTTAAAACTTTAGCATAAAATGAAACTATATATAATCAAAAATTAAGATAATATACATATATCTATATTTATTTTTTTATTAATATGCATATTTTTATTGATTATTAAAAATGTTAGATGCATAAAATCCCTTTTGTAGATAACGTTGTATTGTCGATTCTCGATCGACATTTTATGAATATATATTACTACAGTTCGGTTGTTAAAACACAATTTAAATCAAAATAATAATGACACAAATAATAAGTTTTACTAAATAAATATTTTCACAAAATATAGAAATGCATTATATATTATGATGTCCACAATTCAATATAACTCTTGATTAACAAGTCTTATATAATAAGCAATTATGATATAGGATAATATGAATTCATATATATTCAATATCTATATTAATATATACAATATAAATATTTTACTTTACCCATATTATATCTCTATAAACACTCAATTATATATGTTATAACTCATGAAAAAAATGTTACACAACCTCTTTCACATTAATGACTATGCTCCTTTGGGTGGTGCATATTGGGGCATATTTTGATATTAAACATACAAGTATAGTATATATATTTAATCACCATTTATAGATAAATAAATGATCACATTATAAACAGATTAATAAAAATATAACCCTAACCCAAAGCATAGATTTCATAGAACAAAACTATAACTTATAATACAGAACCCTGACCCAAAATATGAGTTCTCCAAAATGCAACTCTAAACCTCAGCATAGCTTATAATTTTATTAATAAGTGCGTTTAAATTATTCCATTCAAATTCATTCTTCCATAACTCCATTTATCATTCGGTTCAGGTGTTACTGAGGAAGGAAATCATAATAAATTATTTTCTTCCAATTCCATTCCATCTCCCCCAGTTTCTTATATTATGCATTGTTAATATTTAAATCAACGTTTTCTTTTAGGATCAAATCGATACTTTGGAATAATCTTTCTATATCTATTTCAATATTCGACCGATTGACCCATAAACCATTAACACAAAATTAACAATAAAATACAAAAATGCATAATATAGTTCAACACATTTACCATTAAGTTATATTAACACGAAATCCAATTCTTATAGTTTGTCAAAATATATTACTTTACTCGTTCCTTTTCATACTCATTTTTTCTTACATATTTAGACTTAATATAAATATTAAAAAGTCCAACTTATTCTATACATATTTTTAATAACTTTTTTACTATATATATATTTAAAACAAATCTTTAAACTAATAAATATTATCAAATTATAAAAAATTAAGTAAAATACAAAATCCTAATCCCAATATGGGTCCCACAACATAAAAACTATATAAAAATTATGCAAAAACTGTACAAACATATAACATTATATTTAATTGGTTATATTATTTAATTATTCTTATAAACCACAAAATTATGGTCAAAATTACTTATTTCAAAATAGACAAATTCTTAAAATATATCAACCATTATTACTATTCATGGAATAATCACTGTTCTTCGAATCATATATTAATGGTCCATTCCTTCTTCATTTTTTTTAGTTTTTTCCTTAAATATTGGTTTTTAAGTCGATTCCGAAATCCAGATAACGAATACTAATATAAAATGTTAAGAAACGTATGATTTGTTTATTAGTGTTTCTATATATATAATGAAAATATTTTTTTAATTTCTTATTATTACCTTATAATAAATTCCTATAAAAACTATTATTATACCAAAAATCAATAAAAGTATATAAAAATTGTTTTCTATCAAGAAAATTAATGATGAAAATCCATATATTGGCATATAAATCTTTGTTTTTATCGATGGCAAGGATGAACTATTGTTATTTTTCTTTTTAAAATTATCATAATCATTTGATAAAGTATATAAAATAGATAATATTTTACGATATAAACCATTTTTAGTAATATTAGAATCACTGATAACTCCTTCATAGTTTGTAACAAACCCATTTGCAGCTTTCGCACATTGCTCGCAATTTGGGACGTGCCCAGCATCGGTAACATGAATATTACATAATGATGTTAATGCATCATATAATTTAGATATAATGCTCTTATCCATACTTAAAAAATAATTATTTCTATCTATAAGATCCTTATAATTTTTATAAGCAGTAACACCTGTTATTTCCTTTTTATACCAATCGCTATTTTCTATATATTTATTATAAAATTCATTTATATTTTTTTCTCCATTTATGGTTTTGTTTAACGTATAACTTAACCATATCATAATGTATTCAACAATATTGATGTTACTTTTTGCATTAGATTTAAAATTATCAGAATCCTTAAAGAATTCATCAAACAAAAATAAACATCCAGCATTAATTTTTCCGAGATTACTATTACAACTATTATTAGGACAATACTTATCGAAATTGTGTCCACTATTAAAATAATGGCTTCCTCCTGTGTCCAAATGGTCGGAAATCGAGGTCCTTACAGTATAGAGCAATTGACACTAAGAAAAAATTTAAAAACATTATTATAAATGGGCATTATTGAAAATTTTGTTAAAGTTTAATGATATTTATATATAATACAATATCAAAAAATGTAAAGGAAAACATTATTAAAAAATCCATATACCATATACCTATCCATTGTGATGAGATTTTATTTTTGATTTATAAATTGAGTAAAAGCATGATGTTTTATATACACTGCATCAAATATGTGACATAAATACTTTAACCCTATATATAACAACTGTCTGTAGTTAAATATATTAAAAGTTTTTCAGTAATTAATATAAAATAATATTATTACTAAAGAAATGATGCATTCCTGGTTTATGATAATTAGCTAATTCACCTTAAATACAAGGTTGTTTAATACATTTTTTATATGTATATAAATTTATACATAAAATTATTATTCTTAATACCTTTCGGTATAATTCTATCACAAACTTATAGTGGCATTGTAATGAGTTTAAAAAATATTTTCTTATACATATGCCTTAATAAAGAAAATAAACAATATCATATCTTTTGTTTTAATAAATGGCACCCAAAAACTAATATATTGTACAAATCGGAATAATTGAGAAATATATTATTGCTATAATCCTTAAAAGCATATAAATATTATTTAATAAGATTGATTAAATTTTTATATATTTGTTTCTTATAAAATATAATATATTTTCTCAAAAATTATAGTATTTTCAAATTATGTTCTCTATCCAAATTATATAAATTTATATTATTTTTAATGAATATAAATAAATTAAAAAAAAATTTTAATGGATTAAATAATTTTTTTTTATTCGTATATACTTCAACTTATATGTATACCTTATTGGGAAATTTATATTTTATTTTACGCATAATTTCCATTCTTTAAAACAATTAGCACTGAAATCCTATTTATAAGCTTAAATACGTCTTTGAAAGCATATCGTTTTTAAAATAATACTTAGTAAATATATAACACATAAATAACTATTGATGGAATTTTAAAGTATAATAAAAAAATATTTGTAAATAGGTTGTTATGTTCCCCTTTAAGAGGAGAAAGATATATTTTCTCTTTTAATATATAAATTTATGTAAATATTCGCTAATTTTTATGGATTGTCCATTTTTATCTTATATATTTTATTGTTATATTTATCAGTGTATACCCATTCAAATAATTTGTTAAAAATTCTATATTTTATTAATTATATGGTAAAATAATGATAATATAAAACGCGTTAATATAAAATTTAACATGAATTGAGTCTTTAGTATTTTCTTTATTTATCCAGTTTTTTATAATATAAAACCACATATCCCAAATTGTACCTTTAACAAATGTATAAAAATGATACCTTTATAATGTATTATGTGTCTTTTTGATAAAATTAATATTTAATTGTATAAAGTTCCCGCAATAAAACAACATTTCAATATTAATTATTGGTATTTTATAGATTATATGTATAGTCATATAATAATAACACATTTTATCTATAACATTAAATTTTATTAATATACTTATGCTTTTTCAAATAACTACTTATAATATATTCCCAATTTATATATACACCATATCATTAAAACTTACAAATTAATAGTGATTAATCTATTATTATACCTTATGATAAATAAATTATGCCGTATAAATCAATTTCTATTAATACAAATGTAAAATACAAAAGAATAGTAGCTACAATTAAAACTTAAAAAATGTTAGAACCATAATAATATCTATAAACGTTATATTGTCGATATATATCAACCTATACTTTATCACTATCTATTATATGTCCCTAATGTCCTTAATTAACAATAAAAATAACAATATATCCATATAATGCACACCAATATTCAAAATTATAACTTTTACTAAATAAAATCTTTCATCAAACAAACAAATGCATTGTATATTATAATCTCCATAATTCAATATAGCCCTGATTAACAAGTTTTATATAGCAGACAATTGTCATATATAACCAATATTTATATATCTAATATATTATTTTAATAATTTTAAATCTATATATTATACTTTATCAAAAAAATACTATCACCTATTTCATATTAATCACACTACCCCTTTTTTCCTTCTATATTTACACATCATCTCCAGATTAAACATACACAATCATAAATATATTTAATTATAAAAAAATTAATTATAAAAAATGTAATTACAATATCCCAGAACCATAAACAATCAACCATCAATCATAAACATAACCTTGACCCATAAAAAATGAACACCCACACATCAATAATATTATAATTAAAAAACAAATTAATTACATTATATATTTCTTGATTTTACAACTTTATGTTTCATTATTTTATTTCATATTTTATTTGTATCTTTTTTAACTTTATACTTTGTTTTATCATTAAAAGGAAAAATATAATTTGTATTCATTTATAAAAAAAAATGAGCGACAATATTACTACTTAAAATAATTTTTATAAAATTAACAATTTTGCTAGAAAAATGTTTAGTAAAATTTGTACTAAAAGTGATAAAAAAATCACAGATTGTTTGATTCTCATAATATAAATTTTATAATACTACTATTATGATGAGGTAATAAATATTGTTATTATAGTAGTATTAGTAGTATATAAAATTAATCGCATTTCTCAGATTAAATTAATTATTTTAATATTTAAAAATATAATACATGTTTTATATTAAAACAAATATATATTTTTATATTATTTTCCTACTTTTATATTTTTATTTTAAATGATTGGTTCTCTGGTAGGTAAAAACAACAGTTCTTTTCTATTATATATACATATAAGTAATATGCAATTCCATACGTAACGAGATGTTTTGTATATTTTAATTTTAGTCTATTATAAAAATATAAAACATATGTATTCATAATTCTATATGTTAAAAATATCATTTATATGATATAATTAAATTTATTTATTTTTAAATATTATGATATTGTGAATCATAACATTTTTGATATTCATTTTATGAAAAAATCTATTATTGATGTTGTTTTGTGCTGAATTAATTAAATAAAAAATATATTAAACTTATGAATCTGATAAAAGTATCAAAATTTGTCGTTTAAATAATAATTTGTTTTCTATACTTTATTGGAGAAAATTGTTTGCTTCAATTTTAATTATATTTGTTCTATTTTTCGAATTTTTAATTAAAAAAAATACTAATATATATTTTAATATTTTGTTTGTAAACTTCAAAAATGAATAAATTTTATATTCAAATTTTGTTTTTTCTTTTAAGCATATCCCTATATGGGAATAATAAAGCTCTTGCAACTGAAGTTGCTCCAAAAACAGGTGCAAAACCCAAATCAATAAGATATACAAAACCAAAATCGATAAGATATACAAAACCCAAATCAAAAAAACATGAAAAACCCAAATCAAAAAAATCGTATCCTGCGTAAGAAAATACTAAAATATATATATATTATATATTTCATTATGAAAATATTAAATTTGTACGTCTTTTCAAAAATGTTATAAATACAATAACTTTATTTTTGTACACATTAAAAATATGTTCATTTTTAGCAACGACAATACAGAAGAAATATATGAAAAAAACAAGCACCTATTACATCCCGATATCATGGAACATATAAATGCGCGCAATTTTATGAGAGATGCTTTAGTACAATTAGAATATCATGCTAATAGTAGAGCTTATTATAAATTATTTTGTAGAAATTATGATTATCATATGCTTTTTTACAAAAAAAATTTTCGAGGTCATACAAAAATTCAAAAAGTTGAATATATAATTGATGATCCGAATCAGGTATCAATTAACGAACAACATCAAAAGTTATAAACTAAATTGAAATTAAAAAATTATTATAATTTATATACATATATTTCTTTTTTCTCCCATTAGTATAATGAAATAATAAACGAGGTATGGGATCCAAATAGTGACAATTATTTTTATGCAGGCTCGGTTAAAAGTATACAAAACATAAATAATTACCCAAATTAACATAATATTGTTACTATATATTCTTTCCCACATATTCAAACTCATCATATTTTAATTATATCTATGCAATTTTATAATATCTTTTTTAGGAAAAATTGTCCGAGTATACAATCGAAATTTAGTAATGATACAGCAACGTTGCAAACAATGGTCGTGGTCTCGTGAAAAATATTTTTATGCTATAGCTGCAAAATATAAAGTAAGCAAACCTTTCCTCTTCTATTTCGTTATAAATCATATTATTCACAATAATTTATGCAATATACTTTTATTAATTTTGTAGATATCAGAAAACAAAACTATATTTGTCATGGCTTCAGCAAATATAATTGATCACAACCGTAAAAATAACAAATATTTTGAAAATCAAATAGTAGAAAGTGCAAATATATTCCAAGCTGAAATTGATTCTGAAGATGATATTAGAAATGGAGAATTAAAAAAAATGTTTGTTAACTTAAGTGGATACATTTTTGAAAAAAGAAAGAACCATATTTATATCACCTATGTCGACTCTGTAAACGGTATACATATTTTAATAATTTATTTCAACAATTGTTAAAAAATATGGTTTTAAATAAGTGTACATATTTATAATTTGCAAAAAATTTAAACATTTTATATAATCATCCATTTGTTTTTTTTTTCTTAGAATGATGAACATGGTTCCATTTAACAAAAATGTATTATTGGAAAACCTTTAGATTGTTTGTCATTTCATAAATAAACATATATTTATATATATTTTTCAGCACCGTAATATTAGAGAATTTTTGTTAATAAAACGATTTATTTTCATGAATGGTATTTATTTAAATTACCATCATAATATATTTTTTTGTTTTATGATTGTTTTGTTCTTGTCTGTTATTTGTTTGTCTTTTAATATTATAATGTATCTATATGTATTAATTTTTTGAATAATACAAATAAAACTGTTATAACTTATGAAGATCTTTTATTTGTCATATTCCTTTCATTTAATGCTTATCACCCTTTTTTGTTTACAAACATGGACATCATCTATATGCTAAAATTTGGGGGGATATCCCATATATTTAAACGATTCTTTATTTGTAAGTGATATTTGATCTTAATATCATTTATTGTAATGGAATTAATGAAGTAATCAGAATGATTCAATGCAAATTTTACGCTATACGTAATAACTTTTTATATTTTTATTTGAAGCATATTGCCAATGTATTTTATACACTATATATGAACATTATAATAAACTAACTAAAACAGTGTTTGCTTTAAAAAACTATTTTATATCCATTAATAGAAAAAATAAAATATAACATAAATATAAACAATATAAGATAATAGTTTATTTATTTTCTTCCCATTGTAACACCACATTGGGAAATTATACTTTAAATAAAACATAAATGGAGAATAAAAATAAGCAGTTTCGTTAAATAAAAATATTCATAACATGAGCATTTTATGATATATATATATATAATTCAATATAACCCTAAACCCGAGAACATAGGAGCATTGAAACATTGGGACATTGAAACCCCTTTAATCAACATTTACAAACCCCAAATATTATCAAATTATAAAAAATTAAATACAATATAATACTTAACCCTGACCCACAACATAAAAACTATATAAAAATTGTGCAAAAATTATGACCAAAAATAACTTCGAAATAGACAATTTGTTAACATATATAAATCATTATTATTATTCCTAAATTGTCACTCTCTTCGAATCATATATTAATGATTCATTCTCTTCTTTATATTTTTTAGCTTTTCTCTTGAATGCTGTTTTTGAGCTCTTTTCCGTAATACAAATAACGAACACTAATATAAAATGTTAAGAAGTGTACGACTTTTTTGTTAACGTTTGCATATATTTAATGAAAATAATTTTTTAATTTCTTATTATTTACCTTATAAAAAATTCCCAAAAAGATTGTTATTGCACTGAATATTGATAAAGCTAAAATTAATTTTTTTACTATCGACAAGCTTGATGATATAACATCAGAACTTTCTACAGAACCATGTTCAGAATGCTCTTCAGAACTTTGTACGTGTTGTGGTGTTTTTATCGATGGAAACGATGGAATATCCACACAATTACCACTATAGTCCTCTTTAAAATTATCATAATCAGTTGATAAAGTAGACCATGTTTGAATATATAAAGTGTTTCTAGTAACACTAGAACTTTCATTAAGTTCTTTAAATTTTCTAACAATTTTATTTGCATATCCCAAATATTTCGTGCATTCTAGATTGCCTTCATTAAGTTCATCATGCAGTTTACATAATAATTTAAATGCTTCATAAAATTTAGATATATCTTTAAAATCAATATTCGAAAAATCCATATTTTTAAATATGATTTCCTTAAAATTATTATATTCCGTTTTTCCTTTTAATTTAATACAACCATTATCACCATTTGTACAATTAGTATAATGCGTATTATTTTCTATATGTTTAGTGTAAAACTCATTTAGGTTGGTGATTTTCCCATCATTCTTTAGGTTTAACATATAATTTAACCATATCATAATGTATATAATAAACGATTTAACATCTTCATTATTTAAATCATCAATCCCTTTAGAAATATTTTCATTGAGCAACCATAAGCATGCAGCATTTATTTTATCGAGCTCAGTCTTACATTCTTCATCAACGCAGTATTTCTCAATACCATCTATACCATGAATATCATGTTCTTCAGTAATCTTTGATTCATCGGGATAATTTTTGATTACTATATTAAAATTTTCACACTAAGAAAGCATTTATAAAAGTATAATAAAAATATACGTCAATGAAACTCTTATAAAATAAAATTTAATGAAATTTATAGATTATATAATATCGACAAATACAAGGAAAAGCATATTTTATTAAAAAATGCAGATACCATGTCATAATCCATTGTGATTTTATTTTGTTTATAATATGTAAATTATGTAACATAATATTGTTTTATATATTTTACGCTTAACAAATGACAAAATAATTGAAGTCTAATATAAAATTGTTTGTGTTTAAATAAATTCCTATCATTTTTAATATTAATTTAAAGGCAATTTGGAACAATATAATAGTTTTATGGAACTTAAATTCCCATAAATTAGGGTTATTTGACGCATTATTGGTTATTTGTATATACATTTGTGCATAAATTGGTATTCTTAATACCTTTCAGTATAATTCTATAATAAAATCAAAATAAGATTATAGTGAATTAAAAATATATCATCTTATACACATGCTTTAATATATAAAATAAACAACGTCATATCTTTTGTTTTAATAAATGGTGTCTCAAAATGAATATACTAAAAAAATCGAAACAATTAAAAAATCCATTATTACTATAATCCTTAAAAGTATATAAATAGTCATTTTTTAAATTATATTAAATATTTACATGATTGTTTCTTATAATATATAATATAGTTTTTTCTAAAATTATAGTATCTTCAAATTAAGTTACATGCTCCATTTTCTATGAAAATTACATAAATTCATATTATTTTTATTTAATATAGATTAATTCATAATCCATTTTAATGATTCCTATAACTTTATTTTTATTTCTATATACTTCAATTTATAAATATTCTTTATTGGGTAATTTTATTATATATTTTCCCATATTTTCCATTCTTTAAAACAACAATTAGCACTGAACCCGTATTTATAAGCCTAAATAAGTCTTTGAATGTAGATTTATTTTAAAATAATACTTAGTAAATATTAAACATTTATTATGCCTTTCTATTAATATTAAATATTAATACACAAATAAGTATTGATGGGAGTTTTAAAGTATAATAGAAAACTATGTGTATTAGATTCTTATATTGCCCTTTAAGAGGAGAGAGATAAGATATATTTGCTCTTTTAATATATATATTTAGATAAATATTTGTTAAATGTTTTCATAGCTCATTCTTATATTATATATTTATTGTTATAGTTATCAATGTATATACATTAAAATAATTCGTTAAATTTTCTATATTTTATTAATTATATGGTAAAATAATACTATTTAAGATTAAAAAAAATGACGATTCACTAAATAATGATAATATAATGTGTTAATATGGAACAATAGAAAGGCATTTAACATTAATTAGTCTTTAACCTTTTCTCCATTGCCCATATTTTTATAATATAAAACTACAAATCCCAAATTGGATCTTTAACAAAATATATAACCTTGATACGTTTATAATGTATTATTGTGTGTCTTTTCGATAAAATTAATATATAATTATATGAAGATTTTACAATATAACAATATTTCAATATTAGTTATTGGTAGAGTATTTTATTAGATGTATAGGTATATAATAATAACGCTATTCTATCTATCAAATTATAACATTATATTTTATTAATATTATTATATTTTTCAAATAACTACTTATAGTATATTTCCTATTTATTTATACCTCAACTATAATGTTTAAAATTAATAGTAATTAATCTATTACTATACCTTATGATAAATAAATTAAAGCGTACAAATAAACTTCTATTAATACAAGATAATATCAACTACAATTACAACTTCAAAAAATGTTAGGAGCATAATAATATTTTATAGACAATGTTATATTGTTGAACCTCGATCAATATACCATACGTCTATATTTTATGATTATCTATTATATATTAGTAGTGTGTTTAATTAACATGAAGGTATATTATAATGTAGACAATTGTTCCAAATGAATCGAATTATAATTATACTCTGATATATAAAATTATTATACTGTTCGGTTATTAAAATATAATTTAAATTCAAATAAATGATACAAATAATAAGTTTTACCAAATAAAATGTTTCATCAAATAAAAAACATGTGTTATACATAATTTGATATAACCATAGATTAAACAAATTTATATAATAGACAAATATGATATAGCATAATATGAATTCACATATAATCAATATCTATATTAATATATACAATATAGACATTTTTTTTAATTATATTAAATCAGAATGAACACTTATTATACTTTATGAAAAAATGTAATGTGACCCTTTTCATATTAATGGAAGTACCCTTTGCGGTTGCATATTTGGACTTCTCATTATTAAACATACAGAATGAAACATATATTTAATTAGTATTCAAATTATAAAAAATTAAATGCAATATAATACTTAACCCTAAACATGGGTTCCACAACATAAAAACTATATAACAATTATGCAAAATTATTTCCAAATAACTAGCTTCTTAGCATATATCAATCATTATTACTATTCCTGAAATAGTCATTACTCTTCGAATCATATATCAATTAACCATTTTCTTCTTAATGATTTTAGCTTTCTTCTTAAACGTTTTTTAACTTTTTTCCGAAATCCAAATAACGAATACTAATATAAAATGTTAAGAATCGTACGATTGTTTGTTAATGTTTATATATATAATTTTTTTTTTTAATTCCTTATTATTTACCTTATAAGAAATTCCCAATAAAATTGATGATGCAACAAATATAATTGCAATTTTAATTAGTGTATTTTTTGTTACTGAACTTCGTGGACAAGCTACAAGTGATGAGACATAACCACACTTAACACTATTATATTTCTCTTTAAATTTATCATAATCATTTGATAAACTAGACCATAGTTGTGAATAAGAACTTCCTTTAGAAATATCCAAAGTATTTTTAACTTTTTCACATTTTTCAAAAAAATCTCCAGCATTTTCTAAACATTGCATGCATTGGTTACTTGCATCAACTTCAATATACATTTTACATAATGATTTAAATGGATCATAAAAATTAGATATATCTTTAATATTCATATTCATCGATTTTATTTTTTTATCTATAACAGCCTTATTAATCTTATTACTACCATTATCAGTAGTTATATGCTTATCATAATAACTATTTTTTTCTATATGTTTAGTATAAAAATCGTACAATTTGGTCGTTCCATTTTCTGTTTTTTGATTTAGTTTATAACTTAACCATAAAATAGCATATTCAGCAAGTTTATCACTCTCTAAATTTTCCACATCATCCATACCATTAAATAAAGGTATCAATGCTATAAAAGCAGAAATAATTTTTTTTTCATCAGTATCACATTTATTATCAGGGCAATAATACTTAAAATAACTAATAGAATTATATCCTCCCGAGTTCTTCGGATCATCAACATAATTATCAATCGCACTAATTATATCACACTACGAATATATTTTACGAATTAAACAAAAAATGTATTAATATAAATGTTACTAAAATTAAAATTAATATAATTTGTAAGAATGCAACATACGAATAATATAAGAAAAAATATATATACCACTTTATAAGACATAATGAAATTCCGTTATAATTTGGTGATTATGTGGGATGATGTTATTTATATATATTGCATAGAATATATGGTATATTTACTCAAGATCTTTGCATATCAATTATCTTTCGTTAGACATATTATTCTTAATTTTAACTTCATATAAAATAATAATATATTAATATTACTAAAATATTATACTCATTTTATGGCACTTAGCTAAATTACCTTAAATAGAAGGTTGCTTATACACTTTTGCCATATATATGATGCATTTTATACAAAAAATACTATTCTTACTAACATTTTGTATAACTTTATTATAAAAATGGATATACTTTTATAATGAATCTAAAAAATGTATACTTATATATATGCTTTAATACAGAACATAAACAACGTCCTAAAACTTAAATACTGCACACATATAAAAAATTAAGAAAGCTATTATTAGAATCCTTAAAGTATATAAATAGTAATTTTTTAAATATATTAAATATTTACATGATTGTTTCTTATAATATATAATATGATTTTTTCTAAAATAATAGCATTCTCAAATTTAGTTACATGCACCGTTTTCTATGCATATTATATAAATTTATATTATTTATATTTAATATAGATAAATTAAAAAATAATTCTAATGCGTTAAATAACTTGATTTTTATTTCTACATATCACAATTTAGATGTATTCTCTGTTGGGTAATTTTATTATATATTTTCCCATCTTTTCCATTCTCTAAAACAACAATTAACACTGAACCCGTATTTATAAGCCTAAATAAGTCTTTGAATGTATATTTATTTTAAAATAATACTTAGTAAATATTAAATATATAACATATAAATACCTACTGATGAAATTTTAAAGTATAATAGAAAACTATATATATTAGGTTTTTATATTACCCTTTAGTAGGAGAGAGATAAGATATATTTTCTCTTTTAATATATAAATTTATGTAAATATTCGTACATTTTATGGATTGTCCATTTTTATCTTATATATTATATTTTTATAGTTATTAATGCATATACATTCAAATAATTTATTAAAAATTCTATATTTTATTAATTCTATGATACAGTAATGTTGTTTTGGATTATAAAATGATTATTCACTAAACACTAATATGAATAATAAAATAACATTTAACATGAATTGAGTCGTTATCATTTTCTCCATTCCTCATATTTTTATAATATAAAACCATATATCCCAAAGTGGATCTTTAACAAAATATATAACATTGATACCTTTATAATGCATTATTATGTCTTTTCGATAATATTAATGCTTAATTATATGAAGGTTTCACAATGAAATAACTTTTCAATATTAGTTTATATGTATAAGCATATAATAATAACGCATTTTGTCTATCATATTATTTATAATTACTAGAACTATAACATTAAATTTTATTAATATACTTATATTTTTTCAATTTACCATTTATAATATATTTCCAATTTATATATACACCATATCATTAAAACTTACAAATTAATAGTGATTAATCTACTATTATACCTTTATGAAAATAAATTAAAGCGTACAAATAAACTTCTATTAATACAAGAAGAGAATAGTAACTACAATTAAAACTTCAAAAATGTTAGAAGCATACTAATATCTATAGACAACGTTATATTGTTGATATATATTAACCTATACTTTATCACTATCTATTATATATCCCCTCCTTAATTAACAATAACAATATGCCCATATAATTCACAGCAATATTCAAAATAATAACTTTTACTAAATAAAATCTTTCATCAAACAAACAAATGCATTGTATATTATAATCTCCATAATTCAATATAACCCCTGATTAACAAGTTTTATATAATAGACAATTATCATATATAACCAATATTTATATATCTAATATATTATTTTAATCATTTTAAATATATATATTATACTTTATCAAAAAATTATTATCACCTATTTCATATTAATCACACTACTCCTTTTTTCCTTCTATATTTACACATCATCTCCAGATTATCATACACAATCATAAATATATTTAATTATACAAATTTAATCATAAATATATTTAATTATAAAAAATGTAATTACAATATCCCAGAACCATAAACATAACCTTGATCCATAATACATGAACACCTCGACATCAAGAATATTATAATTAAAAAAAAAATTAATTTTATGTATATATATACATTTCTTGACTTTACAACTTTATGCTTCATTATTTTATTTCATATTTTACTTCATATTTTATTGTATCTTTTTTAACTTTATAATACTATGTTTTGTTATTAAAAGGAAAATTATAATTTGTATTCATTTACAAAAAATATAGCCATCAATATTGCTACCAATAAATAATTTTTATAAAATTAACAATTTTTCTAGAAAAATGTTTAGTAAAATTTGTATTAAAAGTAATAAAAAAATCACAAATTGTTTGATTCTCATAATATAAATTTTATCATACTACTATTATGATGAGGTGAAAAATGTTGTTATAGTAGTATTAGTAATATATAGAATTAACGGGATTTTTCATATTAAATTAATTGTTTAATATAATATTTATAGTACTATGATCTTTTATTTATTAATGTAAGTATATGTATTTCCATACGTAATGAACTGTTCTATAAATTTTAAATTGAGTTTGATCAATTATAAAATTTGTTTATTAATAATGCTATATATTAAAAATATCACTTATATAATTAAAGTTATTTATTTTTAGATATTATGATATTGTGGATCATTACATTTTTGATATTCATTATTTATGAAAGATTCTGTTATTAATGTTGTTTTGTGGTTGAATTATTTAAATAAAAAATATATTAAACTTATCAATCTGATAAAAGTACCCAAATTTGTTGTTTAAATAATAATTTGTATTTTTTAAAATAAATATTTGTTTTTTATACTTTATTGGAAAAAATGATTAGTTTCAATTTTAATTATACTTGTACAGATTTACGAGTTGTTAATTTTTAATTAAAAAAATACTAATATATATTTTGTTTGTAAACTTCAAAAATGAATAAGTTTTATATTCAAATTGTTTTTTTTCTTTTAACCATCTCCCTATGTGTAAATAATAAAACCCTTGCAACGGAGCTTTCTCCAAAAACATATACAAAATACAAATCAAAAAAATTTACAATATTCAAATCAAAAAAATTTACAATATTCAATTCAAAAAAATATTATCCTGTGTAAGAAAATACAACAATATATATAATATATATTACATATTTCATTATGAAAATATTAAATGTGTACGTCTTTGCAACAATGTTATAAATACAATAACTTTACTTGTGTACACATTAAAAATATGTTCATTTTTAGCAATGATAATACAGAAGAAATATATCAAAAAAACAAGCACCTATTATATACCGATCCCGAAGAAACTAGAAATGCGTGCAGATTTATGAATGACGCTTTAAAACAATTAGAACATCATGCTACAAGTAAAGATGGTTATAAAAGGTGTTGTGCAAATCCTTATCGGAATATAATTTTTTATAAAAAAAAGCATCGAGGTCATACAATTGTTGAAAAAATTCATTATACAATTTATGATCCGAATCAGGTATCAATTAACGAACAACATCAAAAGTTATAAACCAAATTGAAATTAAAAAATGATTATTATTTATATACATATATTTCTCTTTCCTTCCATTAGTATAATGAACTAGTAAACCAGTTATGGGATCCAGATACTAACTTATTATTAAATAAATTCTCTGTTAAAAGTATACAAAACATAAATAATTACCCAAATTAACATATTATTGTTACTATTTATTCTTTCCCATATCTTCAAACTCATCATATTTTAATTATATCTATGAAATTTTATAATATGTTTTTTAGAAAAAATTGTCCGTATGTACACTCCAAATTTAGTAATGATACAACAACGTTGGAAAAAATGGCCATGGTCTCGTGAGAAATATTTTTATGCTATAGCTGCAAAATATAAAGTAAGCAAAGCTTTCTTCTTCTATTTCATTATAAATCATATTTTTCGTATTATTCAAATACACTTTTATTAATTTTGTAGATATCACCAAACAAAACTATGATTGTCATGTCTTCAGCAAATATAATTGATTACAACCGTAAAAATAAAAAATATTTTGAAAATAAAATAGTAGAAAGTGCAAATTTATTCCAAGCTGAAGTTGATTCTGAAGATGATATTAGAAATGGAAAATTAAAAAAAATGTTTGTTAACTTAAGTGGATACATTATTGAAAAAAGAAACAAACATACTTATATCACATGTGTCGACTCTGTAAACGGTATACATATTTTAATAATTTATTTCAACAATTTTTAAAAAATATATTGTTATTAATAAATTTAAACATTTTATATAATTATCCATTTGTGTTTTTTTTCTTAGAATGATGAACATGGTTCCATTTAACAAAAATGTATTATTGGAAAACCTTTAGATTACTTTTTCCCTCATAAATAAACATATATTTTTCACCACCATGATATTAGAAGATTTATGTTAATAAAACGATTTATTTTCATGAATGGTATTTATTTAAATTACCATCATAACATATTTTTGTGTTTTATGATTGTTTTGTTTTTGTCTGTTATTTGTTTATGTCTTTTAATATTATAATACATTTATATGTATTAATTTTTTGAATAATACAAATAAAACTGTTATAACTTATGAAGATCTTTCATTTAATACTTATCACCCTTTTTTGTTTACAAACATGGACATCATCTATATGCTAAAATTTGGGGGAATATCCCATATATTTAAACGATTCTTTACTTGTAAGTGATATTTGATTTTAATATTATTTATAGTAATGAAATTAATGAAGTGATCAGATGATTCAATATAAATGTTACATTATGTGTGATATTTTTTTATATTGTTATTTAAACCATATAATACCAATATATTTTATACACATATCTGTGAACATTATAATAAACCAACTAAAACATTTTTGCTTTAAAAAACTATTTCATATACATTCATAGAAAAAATAAAATATAACATAAATGTAGAATGAAAATAAGCAGTTTCGTTAAATAAAATATTCATAACATGACCATTTTATGATATATATAATTCAATATAACCCTAAACCTTTAAAACGATTCCTTAAATTAATAAATATTATAAAATTATTCAAATTAAATACAATATAATACTTAACCCTAATTCACAACATAAAAACTATATAAAATTATGCAAAAATTACTTCCAAATAGGAAGTTTCTTAAATATATAAATCATTATCATTATTCCTAAATTGTCACTCTCTTCGAATCATATATTAATGATTCATTCTCTTCTTTATATTTTTTAGCTTTTCTCTTAAATATTGTTTTTGAGCTCTTTTCCGAAATCCAAATAACGAATACTAATATAAAATGTTAATAAACGTATGATTTTTTTGTTAACGTTTGGATATATTTAATGAAAATAATATTTAAAAACGCTATATTTTTTAATTCTTTATTATTTACCTTATAAGAGATTCCTAAAAAAATTGCTATTGCACCAAATATCGATAAAACTATAAATAACTTGTTTGCTGTCGACGAACTTGATGATGCATCTTCAGAACTTTGTTTAGAACTTAGTATATAATTTTCTGCTTTTTCTATCGATTGAAGGGATGGAAGATTTGTACAATTAACACTATTACATTTATTTATAAAATTATTATAATCATTTAATAAAGTAGACAATAGTTGATCATATGAACTCTTATCAGTAATACTAGAATCTCCCTTAAGTTTTTTATATTGCCCAACAAATTTTTTAGCTCCTTCCAAATATTTCTTGCAATTTGGACTTTTATCATCAAATTCATAATGCATCATACATAATGTAATAAATGCATCATATAATTTAGATATATCTTTAATATTCATTTTCATCATATTGGTTTTATCTATAAGTTCCTTATAATCTTTATACTTAGTAAAACTCGCTATAGACTTTTTATAATTATCATTATTTATATATATACTATATAAAAATTGTAGACTTTCATTTTCTTTAGTTTCGATTTGGTTTAACATTTCACTTAACCATATCATAATGTATTCAAAAACATTTATGTTACCTTTTGCAACAGACTCAAACACAGAAGAATTCTCAAAAAATGCATCAAACAAATATAAACATCCAGCATTAATTTTTTCGTGATTACTACTGCATTTGTTACTAGTACAATACGCATTTAAAATGTTTTGATTCAAAATAAATTGATAGTTCCCTTTATTGTCCAATTTATGGGGAATCGAGTTATTTATAGCATAGAAATTTTTACACTAAGAAAGCATTTAAAAACAATTAATAAAAACGCGAATTATTACAAATTTTATTAAAATAAAGTTTAATGATATGTATAATACAATATCATAAAATATAAAGGAAATTATTATTATTAAAAAATGCATATACCACGTCTTTATCCATTGTGATGAGATTTCATTTTAGATTTGTAAGTTGAGTAAAATCATGCTGTTTTATATACGTTGCTCCCCAATATGTGACGCAAATACTTTAACCCTATATATAACAGCTGTCTGTAGTTAAATATACTATAAGTTTTTCAATAATTAAATTAATATAGAATAATAAAATAATATTATTACTAAAGAAATGTTCTATTTCTGTTTATGATAATTAGCTAAACTACCTTAAATATAAGATTGATTAATACAATTTTAATCAAATGCATATATACTGCATTTTATAAAAAAAATGACTATTATTAATAAAATATGGTATAACTTTATTATAAAAATATATATACTTTTATAAATAATTTAAGTATGTTTGAACGTAGAAAAGGTATATATTTATATTTTATGTTTTAATGATTGTTCTTCTAAAACTTAAATATTTTATATATCTAAAAAATAAAAAGTTATATTATTGCTATAATCCTTAAAAGTGTATAAATAATCATTTTTTTAAATATATTAAATTTTTATATACTTGTTTCTTATAATATATAATATAGTTTTTTCTAAAATTATATTATTTTCGAATTAAGTTGCACTGTTCCCTTTTTTAATTGCATATACATAATTTTAATATTATTTTTATTTAATATATATCAATTCCAATTATATTTAACATTTTCAATAACTTTAGTTTTATTCCTATATAATTAAATTTAGAAATATACCTTATTAGATAATTTTATAATATATTTTGCACATCTTTCTCACGGTTTAAAACGACAATTAACACTGTAACCGTATTTATATGCTTAAATAAGACTTTTAATGCATATTGTTTTTAAAATGATACTTAGTAAATATTAACACATAAATAACTATTGATGCAAATTTTAAAGTATAATAGAAAATTATGTGTATTTAGGTTGGTATATTTACATTTTAGATAGGAGAGATAAGGGAAGTATGCTTTTTTAAGACAATTATGTAGCCATATAAGATTTACCTATTCTATATACCTAATTATGTCTTATATCCTTTTAACATTAAAACTTTAAATTATGTATATATATTAAAATTATTCATTAAAAATAGCTTAGAATTATTTTCTAAATATATAGTTTGCTTTTATATTTTAATAAATAATATTTTACTGCATGTTTTATAATAAACTATATTTACTTCTATGATGAAAAACTATAAAATTATTAATATTATTTTTCTTGGTATTGTTAATTCTAATATTAGCACATTAACAAAATACTAAGTCGGAATTGTATTATTTCATTTGATGTTTTGTGCATACAATTTTAATTTTATCATACCTTTAATAATATATATAATTAATATATATCAACTTATTCAAATTAAATGGATTTAATGATTTTTCCGTATTTAATACTTTATCTATTGTTATTACTATTATTATTGTTAATGCTATATCACTGTATAGTACAACGAAATAATTAATTCACTCAAGAAGAGTACTTTAATCCAATTATTATTTTTCCTTGTTTCATCGTTTTTAAATCAAACATTCTAGAACATATTACTTCGTAATGGCAATATATTTAATTATATATTTGTGAATTTTATATATATAATAACCTAATAAAAATATTATTAGTTCAAATTAAATTAATTATTACATACTTTTTATATATACTTTTCATTAATATGTAATTGTATATTTTTCACAATTTTAACATATTTCAGTTTTAGTCATTTATACAATATTATATATATATTATAACAATAACGTTAATTTTATATACCAAAATGTTTATAAGTATAACAAACTATAATATTAAATTTTATTAATATATTTATATTTTTTCTTTTAACTATTTAAAAAATAATTTATTTGTGCCTCAAAACTATAAAGTTTAAAATTGTTAGTGACTAATATAATATTATACCTTTATAGTAAATAAATTAATGTATATAGAACGATTTCTATAATTTGAATTTAAAACATTAGCATAAAATGAAACTATATATAATCGAAAGTTAAAAGGATAGTATGTCTATATATATATAATATAGTTATTGATATGTATATTTTTATTGTATTACTAAAAATGTTAAATACATAAAAAATCTTTTATAGATATCGTTGTTTTGTCGAACCTCGATCGATATTTTATGAATCTATATTTTATGACTATCTATTATATATTGGTAAATGTTTAATTAACAATATAAATATACACATTAACCTGAAGGTATATTATAATGTAGGAAACCGTTCCAAATGAATCAAATTATAATTATACTCCGATATATAAAATTATTATACTGTTCGTTTATAAAAATACGATTTGAATCAAAACAAATATGATACAAATAATAAGTTTACTAAATAAAATGTTTCATCAAATAAAGAAATATATTATGACATGCATAATTCAATAAATCCACATATTAACTTTTAAATAGGAAATTATGATATATCATAATATGAATTAATATATGCAATATAGACATTTTTTTAATCATATTAAATCGATATGAACACTCAATTATATATATTATAAGTTATGAAAAAAAATTATGTGACTCTTTTCATATTAATGGTAGTACCCCTTTTTTGGTTGCATATTTAGGCTTTAACACGTGATTAAACATATGTGAATGGTCATATATTTAATTAGTATTTAAGTTATAAAAAATTAAATGCAATGTAATACTTAGCCCTAACCCGAATATGGGTACCACAACATAAAAACTATATAAAAATTATGCAAAATTACTTCGAAATAGACAATTTCTTAAAATATATTAATCATTATTACTATTCCTGGAATAATCACTACTCTTCGAATCATATATTAAGTTTCATTTTCTTCTTTACTTTTTTTAATTTTTTTCTTATATATTGTCTTTGAAATAGCTTATCAAATCCAAATAATGAATACTAATGTAAAAATGGGAAAATTATTATATATTTTTTGATAAACGCATATAAGAAATCACAAAAATATAATTTAAATATTATAGTTTTAATTCCTTATTATTTACCTTATAAGCAATTCCCAAAAAAATTGGTATTGCACCAAGTATCAATAAAACTGGAATTAATTTGCTTGTTATCGACGAACTTGATACACCTTCAGAAGTCTCCCCCGATATTTGTCCAGAATCTGTTCCAGAAACTTTTCCAGGATCTTCTACAGGATTTTTTTTAGGTTTTATTTTTGAAAGTGATTTAAAATCGGGGCATTTCTTTATTAAATTTTTATAATCATTTGATAATGTAGATAACAATTTATTATATGAACTGTCTACTGTATTATTAGAATCTTCATTAAGTTTTTCAAATTCTTTAGCAAAATTTTTAGCTAAATCCAAATTTTGTTTGCAATCCGGATGTTCATCACTAATTTCATAATACAAAAAATATAATATATTAAATGGGGAATTAAATTTAGATATTTCATTATTATCCATCAAATCTTTTTTTCTATTTATAATTGCCTTATAAGTCATATTATCACCATTTATTATATTATTATTATAATACTTATTTTTTTCTATATAATTAGTATAAAAATCACTTAAATTTTTGGATGTATTTTTTTTACTTTGATCTAGTTTATAACTTAACCATAAAATAGCGTATTCGGCAAGTTTATCATAATCTAAAACATTCTTACCCTTTAAATTATTTATCAAATGAATAACACCAGAACTAATCATTTTAAAATATTCATTATTACAATTACCTTTTACTGAGGTATTCTCGTAATGACAATAATTGTTGATTTCATCTCTATAATTTAGAGTTATTGTTCCATCATTTCCCTTCTCCTCCTCAAAATAGTTACTGATCGTAACAAATTCTTTATACTACAAATATATTTTATGAATTAAACAAAAAAACGTATTAATATAAATACTAATCAAATGAAATTAATATAATTTATGGACGATACAACATACAAAACGCATGCGAAGAGAATATTTTATTTAAAAAATTGTATACCACATCCTCAATATTATAACTTGACCCTTCCATAATTTGGAGATTATGAGGGATAATAATATTTATATATATTATGTAAATATTTGTTGTATCTATTTAAGTTCTTTGCATACCAATTATATTTCATTAAACATGCTATACTTATTTTATGACAATTATCTAAATTGCCTTAAATGGAGAGTTGCTTAATATACTTTTGCCATATGTATATATGATGCATTTTATAAAAAAATACTATTCTTACTAACATTTGGTATAACTTTATTATAAAAATGGATATACTTTTATAATGAATTTAAAAAATATATACTTATACACATGATTTAATATAGAACACAAACAACGTCATAAAACTCAAATACTACACAAATATAAAAAATTAATAAATCTATTATTACTTAATCCTTAAAAGAATATAAATAATAACTTTTAAAAAAATATTAAATACTTATATACTTGTTTCTTATAATATATATTATAGTTTTTTTTAAAATAATAGCATTTTCAAATTTAGCTACATGCTCCATTTTCTATGCAAATTATATAAATTTATATTGTTTTTAATGAATGTATATAAATTCATAATTAATTTTAATCAGTTCTATAACTTTATTTTTATTCCTACATATTCCAATTTAGAAGTATTCTTTATTTAGTAATTTTATAATGTTTTCCATATTTTTCCACCGTTAAAGCGGCAATTAGCACTGAACCCGTATTTATAAGCTTAAATAAGTTTTTATATGTAGGTTGTTTTTAAAATAATACTTAGTAAATTTTAAATATATAACACATAAATAAGTATTGATGGAAATTTTAAAGTATAATATAAAACTATGTGTATTAGGTTAGCATATTGCCGTTTGAGGGGAGAGATAAGGGATTTATGCTTTTTTAAGACAAGGATGTAGCCATAAAGATTTACCTATTCTACACAGTTTAATTATTTCTTATATTTTCTACCATTAAAGTTTTTAATTCATGTATAAATTAAAAATAACTTAGAATTATTACTTTTATAAATATATAGTTTCCTTTTATATTTTAGAATAAACTATATTTAGTTCTATAATGTAAAAGTATATAATTATTAATACTATTTTGCTTGGTACTGGTAGTCTAATGTTATCACATTAAAGCATACTTAAATAAATGTTATAATATTTCATTTTATATTGTATACATACAATTTAATCTGATCACACCTTTAATAATATATATAATGAATTTATACCCATGGAGTGTATCAAATGGATTTAATGATTTTTTTGTATTTAATACTTTATATATTGTTATTACTATTATTATTGTTACTGCTATGTAACTATATAGTACAACGGAACAATTAGTGCACTCAATAAGAATCCTTTAAACCAATTAGTAATATCCTTGTTTCATAGTTTTTAAATTAAGTATTTTATAACATATATTATTTAGAAATAACAATATATTTGTGAATTTTATATATATAATAACCTAATAAACATACTATTAGTTCAAATTAATTATTACATACTTTTTCCATGTACTTTGCATTAATATATAATTGTATATGTTTCCCAAATTTAACATATTTCAATATTAGTAATTGGTATAATATTTTACTATATTAGAACAACAGCGATATTCTATATATCATATTATTTACAATTATTAGAACTATAACATTATATTTTATTAATATTCTTATATACAATTATATTAACTATTTTAAAATATAATATATTTCCAATTTATTTATACCTCAAAACTATAAAGCTTAAAAATTAATAGTGATTAATCTATTATTATACCTTATGATAAATAAATTAACGTATATAATACAACTTCTATTAATACAAAAGAATAGTAGCTACAATTAAAACTTCAAAAAATCTTAGAAGCATAATAATATATATAGATAATGATATATTGTCGATTCTCGATCGGTATTTTATAAATATCTATTATTACAGTTTGGTTGTTAAAATACAACTTAAATCAAAATAATAATGACACAAATAATAAGTTTTACTAAATAAATGTGTTCACCAAACAAAGAAATCAATTGTATATTATGATGTGGATAATTCAATATAGCTTTGGGTTATCAAGACTTATATAATACCCAATTGTGATATAGCATAATATGAAATCATACATAACAATTTCTATATTAATATATGCAATATAGACATTTTATTTTAATCATATTAAATCGGCATGAACACTCAATTGTATATATTATACTTTATGGGAATTATGGTATTGTCCCTTTCATATTAGCTTATACCCCTTTTTTGATTGCATATTTAGACATCATCCCGAAATTAAGCATACGAGGTAATAAATATTATCAAATTATAAACAAATTAATAAAAATATAGCCCTAACCCAAAACATAGATTACATAGTACAAAACTATAACTTATAGTACATAACCCTGACCAAAAATACGAGTTTCCAAAAATGCAACTTTAAACCTCAGCATAGCTTATAATTTTATTAATAAGTGCGTTTAAATTATTACATAATATATATGCATGAAAATATGGACAAATGAGATTTTGACAAACACTAAACAAAGACAAATTAATTATATAACATGATTATATATTAAATTAAAAAATATATAATAATAAAACAAATAATTAAATCAAATTTCATTATTCTATAGAACATAAAAAAGTGTAACTTTTATGCCAAAAAATATTAAATATACTATTTTTAATCATTTAAACAGGTATAATAAAACATAATAATAAAGAGTGGTTATTTTTATGTTTTTGATTTTTTGGGTTTTATATATACTTTTTTGATTAATTTAATGTATTGACAAGACCTAATAAATGTTTCAAATGAAACCACGGAACATAAAACAGTAAATGCGATAGGAACGGTTCCTGATACTAATATCACCAAAGAAAGAAAAACCAACAATATTGACCTCAATTTTAATCCTTCGTACAATTCGTTTATCTTTCGTTTATTTTTATAAGTATTAACACTACTTAAATTGGGCTGTCTATATTCTCTCTCCAAGAAATTTACTTCGTTTTTCAATTGGTTATAGTCTTCACCTTCTGATACATAATTATTTTCATCTTTTTTTCTTATTCTTTTATTTTCTATCACTTTTGTTGTTATTCCACTATCCCCCATATTATCAATCTCTTTTTTTACTTCTTTTAATTCTTCTCGAATTTTATAAATTAACTTTTTAGTTCTTTTATCTAACTTATTTAAATCGGGTAATGTACTGTTGTCTTTATGATTCTTTATATATGAATTTATAGCATTTCGAATATGTATAATTTCTTCGTTATCATCATTGTACTCATTAAGTTGTTTTGTAAGACTAAAAGTTGATTCATAAAAATCATTTAAATCGAACTCCTTTTCTACATCTCCTAATATTCTATTGCTTCTAAATTTTATTATATTCCTTTCATGCCATATTTCCTGCAAAGAAATAAAATATTTATTAACATATTTCCAATTAATTTTAATTTTCCTTTAACTGTTTTACCAATACATCAAACAATAATATAAGCTTAATGTAAAACAATAGGTACGAAAACTATAATCAAATATTAATAATAAATGAAAATAATCTGTAACTTACATTTTTGGAATATTCAAAAGAACAAATAACAATTGAAAAAAGAACGTATTTTAAAATATTCACTCTCATTTTTATCTTTATTTATTAAATAATTGAAATAATAAATTAGTTTGAAATAATGATGGTAACTTCATATTTATTCACAAAATAGTAATATTTACTACTTTTTTCTTCTTAAATTTATCAATAAATATATCTATAAAAAAACTATCCAATTTATTTCATTTATTAATTTTTTCAATTTCCAACAGAATTATGCAACCGTTGTTATAAACATCGTTATATTCATTAAAAGTATTTATCGATATACATATTATTATGTTATTTTTTTCTCAAAAAATACACCATTTTTTATACTTTTATTATATATATATATACAACTATTTTCCCTAAAATTTATTTTTTGAAAATTTGTTATACAAATCATTTTTTAATACAATTTATAATACATTAGCATATTTAGTGATATGGTCCTAATATTTTATGAACTTATATATTTCCATTATTCCTTACATATGAGAAACTAATAAATATCAATTAAAATAATAACATATTAGATACATATATATTGTAAATCAATATATGGAAATATGAAAAATAATTAACAAAACATCATTCTTATTTACATTTAAATGCTTTCTTATTATTTCTCCAATTTTAAATATTAATAATATTTTCCACTTTATTTTCCCATTTTTTTGTAAATTTTTTTTTTTTCATAGATTGATATCTAATCATTTTATTTATAAATATATCTCAGAATATACAACATCAAATATATTTTTTATATTCAAATAATGTAAAATATTCATATTTCCAAGTATACCTCCTATAAATCACAATGCATATATCAAATCAGAAAATCAAATACAATTAATAAGAAATCCTTTATTTTATCCTATTCATTAAACATATATTATAGTATATTTAATAGTTAAACATCATTTTGTCTTTATTTTTATAAATATAGTACATTTCCTCATATAAAAATAGGCTAAATCAACCTCAATATTCCTCACACATATTAAACCCATAATTATTTGTACTAATAACTGAAATCCAGTCTATTTAGTATTCTTTAAATTTATACATTTTTTTAATTTGACTTAAATATAAATTAATTAAATTTATCATTCCAAAGAATCTTACTTTTATAAACAAAAAAAATAAATTAATAAATAGTACATGATCGACCTGAATATTTGTATATATTAATAATCCCAGTTTCTTATTGACTTAATTTATAATATTTTTCATCCTTTTTTCTTACTTCCGCTTCTTCCCCAACTTATAAATACTAACATAAACACTAATGTAAAAATGTATAATATTTTCCACTGGATATATTTTTTAAATATTATACTGACCCCTAAAATAGTGTGTATTAAAACAAATATGCCTTTAACGTAACTTATTTCACTTATATATATTTTCTCCAAATACCACTTTTTACTTTTATTCCATTCAAATTCATTTTTCCATCACTCCATCTATCATTCGGTTCAGGTGTTACTGAGGAAGGAAATCATAATAAATTATTTTCTTCCAATTCCATTCCATCTCCCCCAGTTTCTTATATTATGCATTGTTAATATTTAAATCAACGTTTTCTTTTTGGATCAAATCAATACTTTGGAATAATCTTTCTATATCTATTCCAATATTCGACCGATTGGCCCATAAACCATTAACACAAAATTAACAATAAAATACAAAAAGTAAATAATTCATCGGATTTACCATAAGTTATATTAACACAAAATGCAATTCTTATAATTTGTCAAAATATATTACTTTAGTCGTTCCTTTTCATAGTCATTTTCACCCTTGTTTTTTCTCTTACATATTTAGACTTAATATAAATATTAAAAACTACAACTTATCTTATACATATTATTATATCTTATTTCCTATATATATTTAAAACAATTCTTTAAACTAATAAATGTTATCAAATTATAAAAAAATATTCAAAATTAAATGCAATGTAACACTTAATCCTAACCCGAATATGGGTTCCACAACATAAAAACTGTTTAAAAATTATACAAAAACAGTATAAAAATGTTATAACTATATATATATATATATATATAACATTATATATTATTGGTTATATTATTTAATTATTATTATAGACCCAATAATTATGTTCAAAAATTATGGTAAAAAATTATTTTCAAATAGACAGTTTCTTAAAATATATTAATCATTATTAATCTTCGAATCACATATTAATGATCAGTTTTCTTCTTTATTTTTTTAGCTTTTCTCTTAAATGTTTTTGAACTCTTTTCCGAAATCCAAATAATGAATACTAATATAAAATTTTAAAAAACATATAATTTGTTTAATGTTTGCATATATATAATGAAAATTATTTTTTAATTCCTTATTATTTACCTTATAAGCAATTCCCAAAAAAATTGGTATTGCACCAAGTATCAATAAAACTGGAATTAATTTGCTTGTTATCAACGAACTTGATGATGTAACTTCAGAACTCGGTCCAGAACTCTCTTCAGAACTTTGCACACCATTTCCTTCTGTTTTTGTCGATGTAAGAAATGTAATATTGCTACAATCAATGTTATTACTATCACAAAAAATTTTTAAATTATTATAATCATTTGATAATGTAGACAATACTTGACAATAGGCGTCATCTTTAGTGCTACCAGAATCTTTATTAAGTTCATTATATTTTTTAACAAATTCATTATCATCATACAAATAATTCTTGCAATTTTTATTGTCATCACCAATTTCATTATACAAGTTACATAATGATTTAAATGCATCATAAATTTTAGAAATCTTTTCAATATTAGTACTCAACAATCCCTTTCTTACATTTATGATTTCCTTATAATTTTTATAACCTATACTATCATTTAATGACTTACTACAATCTTTACCATCTTGTTTACAATCAGTATAATGCCTATTATTTTCTATATATTTAGTATAAAACTCATTTAGATTTGTGATTCCTTCATACTTCTTTTTATTTAGTTTATAACTTAACCATATGATAATGTATTGAACAATATTGATATTTTTTCCATTTTTCACAAACAATTGCTCAAACAACCATAAGCATCCAGCATTTATTTTATCGAGATCAGTCTTACATTTTGTATCCTCTGATTCTCCATTAGAGCAGTAATACTTAATATCCTTATTTTGATTAAAATCGACTGATTCATAGTTTTCTAAGTCATCGGGTAAATAGTTTCTTAATGTATCAAACTGTTCACACTAAGAAACCATTTAAAAAAATATAATAAAAATATATATTAATGAAATTCTTATAAAATAAAATTTAATGAATTTTATAGGCAATATAATATCAACAAATACAAGCAAATTTTATTAAAAAATGCAGATACCAGGGTTTTATCCATTGCAATTTTATTTTGTTTATAATATGTAGATTATGTAACATCATATTATTTTATATTTTTTACGCTTAATAAATGACCAAATAATTGAACATAGCATAAAATTGTCTATGGTTAAACACTTTATTATCATTTTTAATATTAATTTAAAGATAATATGGAACAATATAATAACTTTACGGTAGTTAGATAAATTATCGTGTTCTGGGGATGTTTAATACATGTTTTAACATATGTGTATATATACAATTTTACATTAGTTGTTATCCATAATAACACTCATATGAGCATTATTATAAAAATTAAAGCAACAATGTAACGAGTTAAAAATACATCTCTTATACACATACTTTCATATGGAAAATAAAAAACGCCATATTTTTTGTTTAATAAACGGTACCCCAAAACTAATATACTAAAAAATCGAAACAATTAAGAAACCCATTATTACTACAATCCTTAAAGTATATAAATAGTTATTTTTTTAAATACATTAAATACATATATACTTATTTCTATTACTATATACCATGTTTTATTAAAGTTATAGTATTTTCAAAATAAATTGCATTTTCCCCTTTTTTAATTGCATATACTTAAATTTATATTGTTTTTATTTAATATATATCCATTCCAATTATAGTTAACATTTTCAATAACTTTATTTTTATTCCTATATACTTCAATTTATAAATATTCTTTATTGTGTAATTTTATAATACATTTTCCCATCGTTTCCATTCTTTAAAACACCAATTAGCACTGAGGCCGTATTTATAAGCTTAAATAACTCTTTGAATTTAAATAGTTTTTAAAATCATACATAGTAGATATTTAATATTAACACATAAATAAGTATTGATACAAATTTTAAAGTATAATATAAAACTATGTTTGATTAGGTTGTTATATTGCACTTTAAGAGGGGAGAGATAAGATATATTTTCTCTTTCAGTGTATAAATTTATATAAATATTCTTTAAATGCTCTACATTGTTCATTTTTATCTTATATATTATATTGTTATAGTTATCAATGTATATACAATAAAATCATTTATTAAAAATTCTATATTTTATGAGTTCTATGGTAAAACAATTATAATATAATATGGAATAATAAAAGGAAATTTAACGTTGATTGAGTCTTTAATACTTTCTCCATTGATCCAGATTTTTATAATATAAAACTACAAATTCCAAATTGGATCATTAACAAATATATAATGTATTATTATGTCTTTTCGATAATATTAACATTTAATTATATGAAGGTTTCACAATATAACAATATTTCTATATTAGTTATTGGTAGAGTATTTTATTATATTATATATATAGATATATAATAATAACTCTAATTCTGTTTATCATATTATTTATGATTATTAGAAAAAAATATAATATTAAACTTTATTAATATACTTATACTTTTTCAATTAACTCTTATAATATATTTCCAATTTATATATACTTAAAAACTATGAAGTTTAAAAATTAATAATGGTTAATCTATTATTATACCTTATGATTAATAAATTAAAGCGTATAAAGCAACTTATATTAATAATAATTAATTTTAATACAAATATAAAGGAAATAAAAAAATAGTAACTACAATTAAAATTTAAAAATATTATATATATAGTGCGATTTTTTATGTATTACTAAACATGTAGAAGCATAATAATATTTTATAGACTATGTTGTCGATTTTCGATCGATATTCCATGCATCTATATTTTATGAACATCTATTATTACAGTTCAGTTGGATAACATGATTTAAATCAAAATAAATATGATACAAATCATAAGTTTTACTAAATAAAATTTTCATAAAATAAAGAAACACATTATGATATGCATAATTTAATATAGCTCTGGGTTATCAAGGCTTATATAATAGCCAATTATTATATTCCATAATACGGCTTCATATGCAGTCAATATATATATTAATATATACAATATAAACATTTAATTTTAATCATATTAAATCGACATGAATATTCACTTGTATATATTATACTTTATGGGAAATATGGTATGTGGCCTCTTTCATATTATATTATTCCCTTTTGGCTGCATATTTGGACTTTTGAATTTCATCTTTGATTAAACATACGGAAATGGTACATATATTTAATTAGTGTTTAAATTATAAAAAATTAAATGCAATATAATACTTAGACTAACCCCGATATGGGCTCCATAACATAAAAACTATATAAAAATTATGCAAAAATCGTGACCAAAAATTACTTCCAAATAGACAGTTTCTTAAAATATATAAATAATTATTACTTTACTAAAATAGTCACTCTCTTCGAATCATATATTAATGATTTATTTTCTTCTTTATATTTTTTATTTTTTCTCTTAATTTTTGTTTTTGAAATCGTTTCTGAAATCCAAATAACGAATACTAATATAAAATGTTAAGAAACATATGATTTTTTTGTTAATGTTTGCATATATATAATGAAAATAATTTATAATTCCTTATTATTTACCTTGTAAGAAATTCCTAAAAGAAATGCTATTACACCAAATATCGATAAAACTGTAAATAATTTGTTTGTTACCGATGAACTTGATAATGTATCTTCAGAACTTTGTACAATTTTGTGTGCAGAATTTTCTGTTGTTTCTATCGTTGGAAGAGGTGAAGATTTGAAACATTGATTATTATTATATTTATTCTTAAAATTATCATAATCTTTTGATAAAGTAGACAATAGTTGTTTATAGGAATCATTACTAGTAATATCAGAATTTTCACTCATTTCTCTATATTTTTTAACAAATTTATTAGCATTTTCCGAACTTTTTGCGCAATATGGTGCATTATCATAAAATTCAGCATACATTTCACATAATAATTTAAATGCTTCATAAAAATTAGATATAATATTACTATTCATATTCAAAATATATTTTTTTTGATCTATAAGATACTTATAATTGCTATACTCTGTAACATCAGTTATAATCTTTTGATATCTATCATTATCTATAGTTGTATTATAAAAAAATTGTAGATTGGTTATAGTTCCTTTTGGTTTTAAGTTTAACATATAAGTTAACCATATCATAATGTACTCAACAATATTGATGTTATTATTTGCAACAGACTTAAACAATTCAGAAGTCCCAAATATTTGATTAAAAAGATATAAACATCCACCATTAATTTTTTCGAGATCAGTATCACAACCCTTACCATCACAATAACTATCTAAAAAATTATTTTCTTTAAATACATATTTTCCTTTATCCAATTTATCAGGAAATTTATCCCATAGATTTTCGAACTTTTCACACTAAGAAAACATTTAAAAACAAATATTAGAAATGTATATTATTGAACATTTTATTAAAATAAAGTTTAATGATATTTAAATATAATACAATATCAAAAATGCATATACCACTTGCTTATTCATTGTGATAGAATTTTATTTTTGATTTGTAAATTGAGTAAAATAATGCTGTTTTATATACACTCCCCCCAATATGTGACACAAATACTTTGGTCCTATATATAACAACTGTTTGTAGTTAAATATATTATAAGTTTTTCAATAATTAAATTAATATAGAATAATAATATAATATTATTACTAAAGGAACGTTTTATTTCTTTTTGTGACAATTATTTAAATTACCTTAAATAGAGGGTTGATTAATACATTTTAGTTAAATATAAATACGATGCATTCTATAAAAAAAATGCTATTCTTACTAACATCTGGTATAACTTTATTATAAAAATTAATATACTTTTATAATGAATTTAAAGTATGTTTGAACATATAAAAGGAATATATTTATATTTTATGTTTTAATGATTTCAATTATAAAGCTTAAATACTGTATAAATTTAAAAAATAAAAAATTATATTATTATAATCCTTAAAAGTATATAAATAGTGATTTTTAAAGATATATTAAATACTTATATAATTGTTTCTAATATTATATAGCTTTTATTTTTATAAAATTATAACATTTATAAAATAAGTTGCATTGTTCTTTTTTTAATTGCATATACATAATTTTAATATTATTTTATTTAATATAGATAACTTTACAATCTATGTTAACGAGTCCAATAACTTTATTTTTATTCTTATATAATTAAATTTAGAAATATATCTTATTATATAATTTTATAATATATTTTGCACATCTTTCTCACGGTTTAAAACGACAATTAGAACTGGTCCCGTATTTATAAGCTTAAATAAGTCTTTGAATGTATATTACTTTTAAAATAATACTTAGTAAATATTAAATATATAATACATAAATAAGTATTGATACAAATTTTAAATTATAATAGAAAACTATATCTATTAGATTGGTATATTGCACTTTGAGGGGAGAGATAAGGGAAGTATGTTTTTTTAAGACAAGGATGTAGTCATATAAAATTTACCTATTATACATAGTTTAATTATATTTTCTACCTTTAAAACTTTCAATTAATGTATACATTAAAAATAACTTAGAATTATTACTTTTCTAAATATATAGTTTGCTTTTATATTTTATAATAAACTATATTTAGTTCTATGATGAAAAACTATAAATTTATTAATATTATTTTTCTTGGTATTGTTAATTCTAATATTAGCACATTAACAAAATACTAAGTTGAAATTCTATTATTTCATTTGATGTTTTGTGCATACAATTTTAATTTTATCATACCTTTAATAATATATATAATTAATATATATCAACGTATTAAAATCAAATGAATTTAATGATTTGTTCGTATTTAATACTTTATCTATTGTTATTACTATTATTATTGTTACTGCTATATCACTGTATAGTACAACGAAATAATTAATTCACTCAAGAAGAATACTTTAATCCAATTATTATTTTTCCTTGTTTCATAGTTTTAAATAAATATTTTAAAATATATATTATTTCGCAATAACAATATATTTGTGAATTTGTATATATACAATAACCTAATAAAAATATTATTAATTCAAATTAAATTAATTATTACATACCATTATACTTCGCATTAATATGTAATTGTATATGTTTCACAAATTTAACATATTTCAGTTTTAGTCATTTATACAATATTATATATATATTATAACAATAACGTTAATTTTATATATCAGGTTGTTTATAAGTATTATGACAAACTATAACATTAAATTTTATTATATACTTATATTTTATTTTTTAACTATTTTAAAATATAATTATTTATACCTCAAAACTATAAAGTTTACAAATTAATAGTGATTAATATAATGTTATACCTTTATGATAAATTAAAGGGTATAAATAAACTTCTATTAATACAAGAAGATAATAGTAAATACAATTAAAACTTAAAAAATGTTGAAGCGTAATAATATTTTATAGACAATGTTATATTGTCGATTCTTGATCGATATTCCATGCATCTATATTTTATGATTATCTATTACTGTTCAGTTGGATAACATGATTTAAATTAAAATAAATATGATACAAATAATAAGTTTTACTAAATAAAATTTTCATCAAATAAGAAACATTGCGTTATGAAATATTCGATATAATCACTGATTAACAAATTTTATATAATAGACAATTATGATGTTGAATAATACGAATTAATATATGCAATATAGACATTTTTTTTTAATCATATTAAATCCATATGAACACTCAATTATATATATTATAACTTATAAAATATGTTATGTAACCCCTTCCACATTAATGGTTATATCCACTTTTTGGTTGCATATCTAGACTTTATATGTGATTAAACATACGGAATGATACATATATTAAATTAGTGTTTAAATTATAAAAAATTAAATAAAGATATAATACTTAGCCCTAACCCGAATATGGGTTTCATAAACATAACCCTGACCCTATAACTTAAAAACAATATAAAAACTATGATCAAAAATTACTCCCCAATAGACAGTTTCTTAAAATATATCAACCATTATTACTATTCCTGGAATAACCAATGCTCTTCGAATCACATATTAATGATCCATTTTCTTCTTTATTTTTTTAGCTTTTCTCTTAAATGTTGTTTTTGACCTCGTTTCCGAAATCCAAATAACGAATACTAATATAAAAATTTTAAGAAAAGTTTGATTTTTTTGTTAATTTTTCCATATATTTAATGAAAATAATATTTAAATGTAATATTTTTAATTCCTTATTATTTACCTTATAAGCAATTCCCAAGAAAATTGGTATTGCAACTAATATCGATAAAATTGGAATTAATTTGCTTGTTATCGAACTTGATGTAGCTTCAGAAATTATTTTTTTTATGTCTGGAGTGGGTGGGAAAATATCACAATTTTTTTTTAAATTGTCATAATCAGTTAATAAATTAATCAATACATAAAAATAGCGGATATTTTCACCAATGTTATGATCTATGATAATTTTTTTATATGTTTCAACAAATTGATTAACTTTTTCAGAAGATTTCTCGCAATTTGAGTTGCTTGTATCAACCTCAATATATATGTCACATAATGTACTAAATGCATCATATAATTTAGATATGATGCTCTTATCCATACTTAAAATATAATTATTTCTATCTATAAGATCCCTATAATTTTTATAAGTAGTAACATCGTTTATTTCCTTTTTATAGCTCTCGCCATTTTCTATATATTTATTATAAAATTCATTTAGACTGCCATTTTCTTCACTTTCGATCAGGCTTAACACATAACTTAACCATATCAAAATGTATTGAACAATATAGATGTTTCCATTTGCCTCTGTTTCAAACGCAGACTTATTCTTAAAGAATGCATCAAAAATATATAAACATCTAGCATTAACTTTATCGGTATCATTATCACAATTTCCATTAGTACAGTGAACTTTGTAATCTTCATTATGTGTAAATTGATAGCTTACACCCTTGTCCGAATTGGAAATCACGTTCCTTAAAGGAGCGAACGTTTTACACTAAGAAAGCAGTTAAAAACAATTAATAAAACGCGAATTATTAAAAGTTTTATTAAAATAAAGTTTAATGATATTTATATGTAATGCAATATCAAAAAATGTAAAGGAAACTATTATTATTAAAAAATGCATATACCACACTTTCATTCATTATAATGGGATTTTATTTTTGATTTGTAAATTGAGTAGAATCATGCTATTTTATATACACTGTATCAAATATGAGACGCAAATACTTTAACCCTATATATAACTGTCTGTAGTTAAATATATTATAACTTTTTAATAATTAAATTAATATAGAATAATAAAATAGTAGTATTACTAAAATCATATTATACTTATTTTATGACAATTAGCTAAATAACCTTAAATAGAGGGTTTTTTAATACACTTTTGATTAAATATATGATGCATTTTATACAAAAAGACTATTATTAATAAAATATGGTATAACTTTATTATAAAAATGAATATCCTTCTATAAAGAATTTAAAGTATTTTTAAACATAGAAAAGGAATATATTTATATATTATGTTTTAATGATTGTCCTTCAAAAACTTAAATACTGTATAAATATAAAAAATTAAAAATTATATTATTACTATAATCCTTAAAATATATTAAACTTTTATATATTTGCTTCTAATACTATATACAATGCTTTATTAAACTTATAGTATTTTCAAATTAAGTTGCATTGTTTCCTTTCTATGCAATTATATAAATTTATATTGTTTTTAATGAATGTAGATAAATTCAAAATTCATTTTAATGTGCTCAATAGCTTTATTTTTATTCCAATATACCTTATTGGATAATTTTATAATATATTTTGCCATCTTTTCCATTCTTTAAAACAATTAGCACTGAGCCCGTACTTATAAGCTTAAATAAATCTTTGAATGTATGTTATTTTTAAAATAATGCTCAGTAAATATTAACATATAAATATATATTAATAATATTTTAAAGTATAATAGAAAACTATGTTTAATTAGGTTGTTATATTACCTTTAAGAGGAGAGAGATAAGATATATTGCTATTTTAATATATTAATTTAAATAAATATTTGCTAAATGTTCTACATAATTCATTTTTATCTTATATATTTTATTTGTTTAGTTATCAATGTATATACATTCAAATAATTTGTTAAAAATTCTATATTTTATTAATTCTACAAAAAACAATAATAATATAATATTGAATAATAAAATGATATTTAATATTAATTAAGTATTTAACCCTTTCTCCATTAATCCATATTTTTAGAATATAAAACTACAAATTCCAAATTGAATAATTAACAAATATATAATGTATTATTATGTCTTTTCGATAAAATTAATATTTAATTATATGAAGGTTTTACAATAAAACAATATTTTGATATTAACTATTTGTAATTTCTAGATTATATGTATAGGCATATAATAATGCATCATATCTATAATATTAAACTTTATTAATATATTTATATTTTATTTTTTAACTATTTTAAAATATAATATATTTATACCTCAAAATTTAAAGTTTAAAAATTAATAGTGATTAATCTACTATTATACCTTTATTATAAATAAATTAAAGCGTATGAAGCAACTTCTATTAATACAAGAAGATAATATTAACTACAATTACAACTTCAAAAAATGTTAGAAACATAACAATAATTTATAGATTATGTTATATTGTCGATTCTCGATCGATATTTATGAATCTATATTTTATGTTTATCTATTATTACAGTTCAGTTGAATAACATGATTTAAATTAAAATAAATATGATGCAAATAATACGTTTTACTAAATAAAATTTTCATTAAATAAAGAAACATATTATGTTATACATAATTCAATATAATCACAGATTAACATGTTTTATATAATTGACAATTATGATATATCAAATATCTATATTAATATATGCAATATAGACATTTTATTTTAATCATATTAAATCGACATGAATACTCAATTATATATATTATAACTTATAAATATATTATGTAACTCCTTTCATAATAATGGCAGTACCCATTTTGGAGGTATATATTTTGAACATCATCTTGTGATTAAACATACGGAATGATACGTATATTTAATTAGTGTTCGAATTATAAAAAATTAAATAAAAATATAATACTTAGCCCTAACCCCATTATGGGTTCCACAACATAAAAACTATATAAAAATTATGCAAAAATTACTTCGAAATAGACAATTTCTTAAAATATATCAACCATTATTAGTATTCCTGGAATAATCACTAATCTTCGAATAATATATTAATGATCAGTTTCTTCTTTATTTTTTTAGCTTTTCTCTTAAATGTTGTTTTTGAGATCGTTTCCGAAATCCAAATAACGAATACTAATATAAAATGTTAAGAAGTAAATGATTTATTTATTAAAATTTGCATATATAATCAAAATAATTTTTAAATTCCTTATTATTTACCTTATAAGAAATTCCCAATAAAATTGATGCTGCAACAAATATAATTGCAATTGTAATTAGTGTATTTTTTATGATTGAATTTCGTGGACAAGCTATAACTGATGGGACATTACCACACCAATTAGTATTATAATTACTTTCAAATTCTTTATAATCATTTGATAAACTTATCCATAGTTGTAAATAAGAACTTCCTTTAGTAATATCAAAAACATTTTTAACTATTTCACATTTTTCAAAAAATTCTCCAGCATTTTCTAAACATGTCTTGCATTCGGTGATTACATCACGTTCACTATACATGTTACATAATGACTTAAATGCATCATAAAAATTAGATATATCTTTAATATCCATATTCATCGATCTTATTTTTTCTTCTATAACACCCGTATTAATATGCTCACCACTATCAGTAGATATATTCCCCTTATAACAATTATTTGTTTCTATATGGTTAGTATAAAAATCGTATAATTTGGTGGTTCCATTATGTGTTTTTTGATTTAGTTTATGACTTAACCATAAACTAGCGTATTCAACAATTTGATCACTTTCGAAACTTTCCTCATCAAGCATTTTTAGTAATATTATAAAACCAGTGACAATCTTTTCTTCATCGATACTACATTTATTATTAGGAAAATACGCATTTAATAAATTCTCATAAATATTTTCTTCTGATTTGTTCGGATCGTCATCAAAATATTCATCGATCTCATTAATTGATTCACACTACGAATATATTTTACGAATTAAACAAAAAAATGTATTAACATAAATGGTACTATAATTAAAATTAATATAATTTATAGTAATACAACATACGAATAATATAAGAAAAAGAATATATACCACTTTAGAAGCCATTATAATGAAATTCCGTTATAATTTGGAGATTATGCGGGGTGATATTGTTTATATATATTGCATAGAATATATGGTATATCTACTCAAGATCTTTACATAGCAGTTATCTTTCGTTAGACATATTATTCTTAATTTTAACTTCATATAAAATAATAATACATTAGTATTACTAAAATATTATACATATTTTATGACATTTAGCTAAATTATCTTAAATAGAGGGTTGCTTACACACTTTTCCATATGTATATATGATGCATTTTATAGAAAAAATACTATTCTTACTAACATTTGGTATAACTTTATTATAAAAATTAATATACTTTTATAATGAATTTAAAAAATATATATTTATACATATGCTTTAATATAAAACACAAACAACGTCATAAAACTCAAATACTGTACAAATATAAAAAATTAAGAAAGTTATTATTAGAATCTTTAAAGTATATACTTATTTCTTTTAATATATATTATAGTTTTTTCTAAAATAATAGCATTTTCAAATTTAGTTACATGCTCCATTTTCTATACAAATTATATAAATTTATATTATTTTTATTTAATATAGATAAATTAAAAAATAATTTTAATGCGTTAAATAACTTTATATTTATTTCTACATGTTCCAATTTAGAAGTATTCTCTATTGGGTAATTTTATAATATTTTTTACGCATAATTTCCACTCTCTAAAACAACAATTAGCACTGAACCAGTATTTATAAGCTTAAATAAGCCTTTGAATGTATATTATTTTTAAAATAATACATAGTAAATATTAAATATTAACATATAAATAAGTATTGATGCATATTTTAAAGTATAATAGAAAACTATGTTTAATTAGGTTGTTATATTACCTTTAAGAGGAGAGAGATAAGATATATTGCTCTTTTAATATATAAATTTAAATAAATATTTACTAAATATTCTGAATTGTTCATTTTTATCTTATATATTTTATTGTTATAGTTATCAATGTATATACATTCAAATAATTTATTAAAAATTCTATATTTTATTAATTATATGGTAATGTATTGTTTTAGATTAAAAAATGATTATTCAATAAAAACTAATAATATAATAAGAGTTAATATGGAATAATAAAATGACATTTAACATGAATTAAGTCGTTATAATTTTCTCCATGGATCCAAATTTTTATAATATAAAATCACATTTCCCAAATTGAATCTTTAACAAAAATATAATCATTGATACCTTTATAATGCATTATTATGTGTCTTTTCGATAAAATTAATACTTAATTATATGAAGGTTCCACAATAAAACAATATTTCAATATTAATTATTGATAGAGTATTTTATTAAATTATATGTATAGGCATATTATAATAACGTATTATATCTATCATATTATTTATAATTATTATAACAAAATATAATTCGAAATTTTATTAATATACTTATATTCTATTTTTTAAATCTTTTAAAATATTATTTATTTATACCTCAAAATATAAAGTTTAAAAATGAATAGTGATCAATCTATTATTATACCTTATGGCAATAAATTAAGGAGCATAAAACAACTTTTATTATTACTAATTTTAATCAAATGTAAAATACAAAAAGATAATAGTAACTACAATTAAAACTTAAAAAAATATTATATATAGTTCAATTTTTTATGTATTACTAAAAATGTAGAAGCATAGTAATATTTTATAGACAATGTTACATTGTCGAGTCTCGATCGATATTACATGCATCTATATTTTATGACTACCTATTATATATTGGTAATAAGTTTAATTAACAATAAAAATATTCCCATTCATCTGTAGATATATTATAATGTAGATAATTGTTCCAAATGAATCCAATATAATTTATACTCTGATATATAATATTATTATACTGTTCGGTTATCAAAATATGATTTAAATTAAAACAAATGATACAAATAATAAGTTTTACTAAATAAAATGTTTTATCAATAAAGAAACATATTGTGTTATGCATAATTCAATATAGTTGTGATTAACAAGCTTATATAATAAATAATTATGATATATCATAATATGAATTAATATATGCAATATAGACATTTTTTTTATTCATATTAAATCGACATAAACACTCAATTATATATATTATAACTTTAAATATGTTATGTAACCCCTTTCATATTAATGGCAGTACCCATTTGGGGGGTACATATTTTGAAAATCATCTAGTGATTAAACATACAGGGATATATAATTAATTAGTGTTCAAATTGTACAAAATTAATACAATATAATACTTAATCCTAACCCCAATATGGGTTCCACATACACAACCCTAACCCACCACATAAAAACAATATAAAAACTATGATCAAAAATTACTTCGAAATAGACACTTTCTTAAAATAAATCAATCGTCATATTCAGAATAATTTATTAATGATAAGTTTTCTTCTTTATTTTTTTAACTTTTTTCTTAAATGTTTTTGAACTCTTTTCCGAAATCCAAATAATGAATACTAATATAAAATGTTAAGAAACGTATGATTTTTTTGTTAACGTTTACATATATATAATGAAAATATTTTTTTAATTCCTTATTATTTACCTTATAAGAAATTCCCAAAAAAATTGGTATTGCACCAAATATCAATAAAACTGGAATTAATTTGCTTACTATCGATGAACTTGATGATGTAACTTCAGAAATTTGTCCAAAACTCGATTCAGAATCTTGTGCAAACAATTTTACTAAATTATCTGCATCTTCTCCAGAACTATCTACAGGAGTTTGTCCATGAATTCGTCCAGGACTTTGTTCTGATTCTTTCGATGTAGAGGATGAAATATCTTTACATTCCTTTTTAAAATCATCATAATCAGTTGATAAAGTGGACAACATTTCTTTATATGGACTGCTATTAGTAATATCATAATCTTTAAGTTCTTTATATTTTTTATCAAATTCATTATCACCTTCCAAATAATTCTCGCAATTTTTTGTTTCATAATCAAGTTCATTATACAAGTTACATAATGATTTAAATGCTTCATAAAATTTAGGTACAATATTATTATCCATATACAAAAATTCCTTTCTTTTATCTATAAGACCCTTATAATTATCATAATCATTATCACGATACTTTAATTCGCTTATTTCTGTCTTATACTTGTCACAGCTATTTATGTGTGAACTATAAAAAACCTTTATATTGTCTTCTTCTTTACTATTGGGCAGGTTTAACATATAACTTAACCATATCAAAATGTAATCAACAATATAGGGGTTACTATCTTTTGGAGAGGGTAACACACCAGAATCGCTATATAATTGATCCAACAAATATAAACATCCAGCACTTATTCTATCGTAATCACTTTGACATTGATTACTATCACAATACTTATTTAAAAAATCTTCATCTTTAAATTGATAATATCCACTACTGTTCAATTGATCGGGAAGCGAGCTCCTTACCTCCTGGAACTTTTCACACTAAAAAAACATTTAAAAACAATTAAAAAAAACGCGAATTATTAAAAATTTTATTAAAATAAAGTTTAATGATATTTATATTTAATACAATATAAAAAAATGTAAAGGAAACTATTATTTTTAAAAAAATGCATATACCATTTGCTTATTCATTATAATGGGATTTTATTTTTGGTTTGTAAATTAAATAAAATCATACTGTTTTTATATATACTGTACCAAATATGTGACGCTAATACTTTAACCATATATATAACAGCTATCTGTAGTTAAATATATAAGTTTTTCAATAATGAAATTAATATAGAATAATAAAATAATATTATTACAAAGAAACATTACATTTTATTTATGATAATTAGCTAAATTACCTTAAATAGATGGATGCTTAATAAACTTTTGATTAAATATATGATGCATTTTATATAAAAAAGGCCATTATTAATAAAATATGGTATAACTTTATTATAAAAATGAATATACTTTTATAATGAATTTAAAGCACGTTTGAACATAGAAAAGGAATATATTGATATCTTATGTTTTAATACTTGTCTTTCAAAAATTTAAATACTGTATAAATCAAAAAATTAAAAATTATATTGTTACTATAATCCTTAAAGTATATAAATAGTCATTTTTTTAAATATATTAAATATTTACATACTTGTTTCTAATACAATAAACCACTGTTTTATTAAAATTATAGTATTTTCGAATTAAGTTACATGCTACATTTTCTATGAAAATTAATAAATTTATATTGTTTTTAATGAATATAGATAAATTCAAAATTCATTTTAATGTGCTCAATAACTTTATTTTTATTCCAATATACCTTATTGGGTATTTTTATAATATATTTTGCCATATTTTCCATTCTTTAAAACAATTTGCACTGAAACCGTACTTATAAGCTTAAATAAGTCTTTGAATGCATATTATTTTAAAATAATGCTCAGTTAATATTAAACATATATACCTACTGATGATATTTTAAAGTATAATAGAAACCTATGTTTAATTAGGTTGTTATATTACCTTTAAGAGGAGAGAGATAAGATATATTGCTATTTTAATATATAAATTTAGATAAATATTCACTAAATGTTCTACATAATTCATTTTATCTTATATATTCTATTGTTATAGTTATCAATGTATATACATTCAAATAATTTATTAAAAATTCTATATTTTATTAATTCTACAAAAAACAATAATAATATAATATTGAATAATAAAATGATATTTAATATTAATTAAATATTTAACAATTTCTCCATTAATCCATATTTTTAGAATATACAACTACAATTTCCAAATTGAATAATTAACAAATATATAATGTATTATTATGTCTTTTCGATAAAATTAATATTTAATTATATAAAGGTTTCACACTAAAAAAATAATTTAATATTAACTATTAGTAATTTCTAGATTATATGTATAGACATATAATAATGCATCATATCTATAATATTAAACTTTATTAATATACTTATATTTTATTTTTTAACTATTTTAAAATATAATATATTTATACCTCAAAATATAAAGTTTAAAAATTAATAGTAATTAATATAATGTTCTTCCTTTATAATAAATAAATTAAAGGGTATGAAGCAACTTCTATTAATACAAGAAGATAATAGTAACTACAATTACAACTTCAAAAAATGTTAGAAGCATAACAATAATTTATAGATTATGTTATATTTTCGATTCTCGATCGATATTGCATGTATCTATATTTTATGAATATCTATTATATATTGGTAATATGCTTAATTAACATTAAAAATATAATCATTAATATGAAGGTATATTATAATGTAGGCAATTGTTCGAAATGAATCGAATTATAATTATACTCTGATAATAAAATTATTATACTGTTCGCTTATAAAAATACATTTAAATTAAAATAAATATGATGCAAATAATATGTTTTACTAAATAAAATTTTCATTAAATAAAGATACATATTATGATATGCATAATTCAATATAACCACATATTAACTTTTATATAGGCAATTATGATATAGCATAATATGAATTAATATATGTAATATAATTATTTTACTTAAATCATATTAAATATATATTAACACTTAATTATATATATTATAACTTATGAAGAAATGTTATACAACCCCATTTATATTAGCTTATCCACATTTGGGTTGAATATTTGAAAATCATCTCTTGATTAAACATATGGGATGATACATATATTAAATTAGTGTTCAAATTGTAAAAAATTAAATTACAATATAATACTTAGCCCTAACCCGAATATGGGTTCCACATATAAAAACTATATAAAAATTATGCAAAAATTACTTCGAAATAGACAATTCTTAAAATATATCAATCATTATTACTATTCCTGGAATAATCACTACTCTTCGAATAATATATTAATGATCAGTTTCTTCTTTATTTTTTTAGCTTTTCTCTTAAATGTTGTTTTTGAGATCGTTTCCGAAATCCAAATAACGAATACTAATATAAAATGTTAATAAAATATGTTTTTTGATAACCTTTGCATATATTTAATGAAAATAATTTTTAAATTCCTTATTATTTACCTTATAAGAAACTCCCAATAAAATTGATGCTGCAACAAATATAATTCCAATTGTAATTAGTATATTTTTTGTTACTGAACTTCGTGGACAAGCTACAAGTGGTAAGCTATTTCCACACCTAAAAGTTTTATAATTACTTTCAAATTCTTTATAATCTTTTGATAAACTAGACAATAGTTTATAATAAGAACTTCCTTTATTAATATCTAAAGCATTTTTAAGTTTTTCATATTTTTCAAACAATTCTCCAGCACTTTCTAAACATGTCTTGCATTGGTAGTTGTCTATATCAACTTCACTATACATGTTACATAATGATTTAAATGCATCATAAAAATTAGATATATCTTTAATATCAATATCCATCGATCTTATTTTTTTTTCTATAGCACCCTTATTAATATTATTATCACTATCACTATCACCATCTATATGCTTAATATAGCAACTATTTGTTATTATATGTTCAGTAAGAAAATCGTTTAATATGATCGTTCCATTTTCTTTTTTTTGATTTAGTTTATAACTTAACCATAAAATAGCGTATTCAACAAGTTTATCACTATCTATATATTCCTCACCAATCATATTTAGTAACATTATAAAACCATAGATAATATTTTCTTCATCATTACAACATTCACTATCAGCGAAAAACGTATTTAATAAATTCCTAAGATTATTTTGTCCCGGGTTGTTCGAATCATCATCAAAATACTTATCGATCGTATTAATTGATTCACACTACGAATATATTTTACGAATTAAACAAAAAATGTATTAACATAAATGGTACTATAATTAAAATTAATATAATTTATAGTAATACAACATACGAATAATATAAGAAAAAGGATATATACCACTTTAGAATTCATTATAATGAAATTCTGTTATAATTTGGAGATTACGGGGGTGATATTATTTATATATGTTGTATTTACTTAATCTCTTTACGTAGCAGTTATCTTTCGTTAGACATATTATTCTTAATTTTAACTTCATATAAAATAATAATATAGTATTATTACTAAAATCATATTATATTTATTTTATGGCATTTAGCTAAATTACCTTAAATAGAAGGTTGCTTATACACTTTACCATATGTATATATGATGCATTTTATACAAAAAATACTATTCTTACTAACATTTGGTATAACTTTATTATAAAAATTAATATACTTTTATAATGAATTTAAAAAATACATACTTATACATATGCTTTAATATAGAACACAGACAACGTCCTAAAACTTAAATAATGCATAAATATATAAATTTAAGAAAGTTATTATTATTACAATCCTTAAAGTATATAAATAATTATTTAATAAGATATACTAAATACTTACATACTTGTTTCTTATAATATATAATACAGTCTTTTCTAAAATAACAGTTACAAAATAAGTTGTATTGTTCCATTTCTATGCAAAATACATAAATTCATATTGTTTTTAATGAATGTAGATAAATTAAAAAATAATTTTAATGCGTTAAATAACTTTATTTTTATTCCTACATATTCCAATTGAGAAGTATTCTCTATTGGATAATTTTATAATATATTTTACGCATAATTTCCACGGTTTAAAACGACAATTAGTACTGAACCCATATTTATAACCTTAAATAAGTCTTTAAGATCATATTGTTTTTAAAATCATAATTAGTATATATTAAATATTAACATATAAATAACTATTATGTAAATTTTAAAGTATAATGGAAAACTATGTTTGATTAGATTATTATTTTACCCTTTAATAGGAGAGAGATAAGATATATTAGCTCTTTAATATATATATTTATATAAATATTTGCTAAATATTATGCATAATTTTATCTTATATATTCTACTATTATAGTTAATGTATATCATTCAAATAATTTATTAAAAATTCTATATTTTATTAATTCTATTATACAGTAATGTTGTTTTGGATTATAAAATGATTATTCACTAAACACTAATGTGAATAATAAAATACCATTTAACATGAATTGAGTCTTTAACCCTTTCACCATTGATTCATATTTTTAGAATATTAAACCACATATCCCAAATTGAATCTTTAACATATATATAGCATTGATACCTTTATAATGTATTGTTATGTGTCTTTTCGATAAAATTAATATTTAATTATATGAAGTTTCCACAATAAAATAATGTTTAATATAAGTTATTCGTAGAGTATTTTATTATTTTATATGTATAGGCATATAATAATAACATTATTTTGTCATATTATTTATAATTATTAGAACAAAACATGAAATTTTATTAATATACTTATATTTTGTCTTAACTATTTTAAATGTAATATATTTATACCTGAAAATATAAAATTTAAAAACGAATAACGATTAATCTAATATTATACCTTTATAGTAAATAAATTAATGTATATAGAACGATTTCTATCAATATTAATTAAAACTTTAGCATAAAATTATATTATATATAATCGAAAGTTAAAAGGATAGTATACATATACCTATAATGTAATCTTTATTATTATCCATATTTTTATTGTATTATTAAAAATATTAGATGCATAAAATGCCTTTTATAGATAACGTTGTATTGTCGACTCCCGATCGATATCCCATGCATCTATATTTTATGAATATATATTATTTAAGTTCAGTTTGATAATATGATTTAAATTAAAACAAATATGATACAAATTATAAGTTTTACTAAATAAAATGTTTCATCAAATAAAAAAATATATTATGATATGCATAATTCAATATAACTATGGGTTAACAAGTCATATATAATAAATAATTATGATATAGCATAATATTAATTCATATATAGCCAATATCAATATTAAAACTTAATTATATATATTATAACATATGAAAAAATGTTATGTGGCTCTTTTTATATTAATCGTGGTACCCCTTTGGGTTGCATATTTAGGCACCATTTCGAGATTAAACATACGGAATGATATATATATTTAATTAATTTTCAAATTATACAAAACTAAATGCAATCTAATGTTTAACACTAACCCCAATATGGGTCCCACAACATAAAAACTATATAAAAATTATGATCAAAAATTACTTTGGAATAGACAGTTTGTTAACATACATAAATCATTATTACTATTCCTAAAATGGTCACTACTCTTCGAATCACATATTAAGGATCCATTTTCTTCTTTATTTTTTTATCTTTTCTCTTAAATGTTGTTTTTGAGATCGTTTCCGAAATCCAAATAACGAATACTAATATAAAATGTTAAGAAGCGTAATATTTTTTTGTTAACATTTGCATATATATAATGAAAATAATATATAAATATTATATTTTTTAATTCCTTATTATTTACCTTATAAAAAATTCCCAAGAATATTGGTATTGCAACAATTATCGATAAAACTGGAATTAATTTACTTACGACTGATGGGCTTGATGGTGTAACTTCAGAATTTTGTACATGGTTATGTGCAGAACTTCGTACACCATTTTTTTGTGTTTTTATCGGGGAAATTGATGGGATATCGTTACAATCAACTTCATTGTCTTTACAATAATTTTTAAAATTGTTATAATCATTTGATAATGTAGACAATATATGATAATAGGTGTTATCTTTAGTATTATTAGGATCGTTAAGTTTATCATATTTTTTAACAAATTCATTAGCATTTTCTAAATATTTCTTATTTTTTGTGTCATTTGCATTAAGTTCAGTATACATGCTACATAATAATTTAAATGCATCATAAAATTTAGACATATTTTCAATACTAATATTCAACAAATCCTTTTTTTTATTTATGATTTCGTTATAATTTGCACATCCCGTTATTTTTTTTAATGAATCACTACAATCTTTACCATCATTATCACACTTAATATAATGTGGATTATTTTCTATATGTTTATTGTAAAATTCACTTATATTCTTAAACTCCTCAAAATTTTTTATGCTTAGCATATTACTTAACCACATCATAATGTATTCAACAATATTGATATCTTGTTTTTTACTTTTCACAAAAAATTGCTCAAACAACCATAAACACCCAGCCTTTATTTTATCTAAATCAGTCTTACATTCTTTTTTGCCTCCTGAACCTCCATCAGGGCAATAATTCCTAATTTGCCCATTATCATGAAAATTGCGTTCTGTAGATTCGTTTAATTCATCGGGGAAATAGTTTCTCAATGTACTAAACCTCATACACTAAGAAAACATTTAAAAAAGTATAATAAAAATATATGTTAATGAAACTCTTGTAAAATCAAATTTAATGAATTTTATAGGTAATATAACATCAAAAAATATAAAGAAAGACAAATTTTATTAAAAAATGAATATACCAGGAGATAATCCATTGTAATTTTATTTTGTTTATAATGTGTAAATTATGTAACATCATATTGTTTTATATATTTTACGCTTAATAAATGACAAAATAATTGAACTTTAATATAAAATTATCTGTGGTTAAGCATGTTATTATCATTTTTAATAATAATTTAAAGATGATATGGAACAATATATAATTTATTGTAGTTAGATAATTACCTTATTTTGCAGGGTGTTTAATACATTTTTTACCATATATATGTAAATACAATTTTACATAAATGTTTATCCTTAATAACACTCATATGAGCATTATTATAAAAGTTAAAGTAACATTATAATGAATTAAAAACATATCATCTTATACATATGCTTTAATGTAGAACATAAACAACGTCATATCTTTTGTTTTAATAAGTGGCACCCAAAAAATAATATACTGAAAAAATCGAAACAATTAAGAAATCCATTATTACTATAGTCTTAAAAGTATATAAATAGTTATTTTTTAAAATATATTAAATACTATATATTTGTTTCTTATATTATATAATATAGATTTTTCTAAAATTATAGTATTTTCAAATTATGTTGCATGTTCCATTATCTTTGCAAATTACGTAAATTTATAATATTTGTAATTAATATAGATAAATTAATAATCCATTTTAATGAGTCCGATAACTTTATTTTTATTCCTATATACTTCAATTTAGAAGTATATCTTATTGGGCAATTTTATAAACTATTTTATGCATATTTTCCATTCCTTAAAACAAAAATTAGCACTGAACCCATATTTATAAGATTAAATAAGTCTTTAAATATAAATAGTTTTTAAAATAATACATAGTAAATATTAAATATTAATAAATAAATAACTCTGATGTAAATTTTAAAGTATAATATAAAAATATACGTGATTAGGTTATTATATTGTCCTTTAAGAGGAGAGAGATAAGATATATTTGCTATTTTAATATATACATTTAAATAAATATTTGCTAAATATTCTGTATTGTTCATTTTTTCCCTATATATTCTACTGCTATAGTTATCAATGTATATACAATCAAATAATTTATTAAAAATTCTATATTTTATTAATTTTATGACAAAACAATGATAATATGGAATAATAGAAAGACATTTAACGTTAATTAAGTCTATATCCTTTTCTCTATTTATCCAGTTTTTTAGGATATAAAATTACAAATCCCAAATTGGATCTTTAACAAATATATAAAAATTATCCCTTTATATGTATTATTATGTGTCTTTTCGATAAAATTCATATTAATATTTAATTATATGAAGTTCCCACATTAAAACAATATTCCAATATTAGTTATTGGTAGAGTATTTTATTAGATTATATGTATAGCCATATAATAATAACAATAATTTTATATATCATATTATTTATAATTATTAGAATAAAATATAACATTAAATTTTATTAATACACTTATATTTTATTTTTTTAATTATTTTAAAATATAATTTATTTATACCTCAAAGTTATAAAATTTAAAAATTTATAGTAATTAATATATTATTATACCTTATGATAAATAAATTAAAACATTTATAGCTAGTTCTGTTAATATTAATTAATTTTAATACGAATGCAAAGGAAATACAAAAAGAGAATAGTAACTACAATTAAAACTTAAAAAATATTGTATATAATTCAATTTTTATGTATTACAAAAAATGATAGAAGCATAATAATATTTTATAGATTATGTTACATTGTCGATTCTCGATCGATATTTATAAATCTATATTTTATGTTTATCTATTATTACAGTTCAGTTGGATAATATGATTTAAATTAAAATAAATATGATACAAGTTATAAGTTTTACTAAATAAAATTTTCATAAAATAAAGAAACATTATTAAATGCATAATTCAATATAGTTCTGGGTTATCAAGGCTTATATAATAGGCAATTATGATAAAGCATAATGGGACTTCATATATAATCAATATATATATTAATATATGCAATATAGACATTTTATTTTAATCATATTAAATCGGCATAAACACACAATTGTATATATTATACTTTATGGGAAATTTGGTATTGATCCCTTTCATGTAGATTATTCCCCTTTTTGTTGCATATTTTGACTTTTTAACTTCATCTTTTGATTAAACATACGGAATGATACATATATTAAATTAGTGTTTAAATTATAAAAAATTATATACAATATGATGCTTAGCCCTAACCCGAATGTGGGGTCCACAACATAAAAACTATATAAAAATTATTCACATATTTTGATCACAAATTATTTTTAAATAAATAGATTCTTAGATATATCAACCATTATTACTATTCCTGAAATAGTCACTCTCTTCGAATCATATATTAATGATTTATTCTCTTCTTTATATTTTTTATTTTTTCTCTTAATTTTTGTTTTTGAAATCGTTTCCGAAATCCAAATAATGAATACTAATATAAAATTTTAATAAGCGTATGATTTATTTGTTAACGTTTGCATATATTTAATGCAAATAGTTTTTAAATTCCTTATTATTTACCTTATAAGAAATTCCTAAAAGAAATGCTATTGCACCAAATATCGATAAAACTATAAATAATTTGTTTCCTATCGTCGAACTTGATGATGCAACCTCAAATGTTTGTGCAGAAGTTACTTCAGAACTTTGGACACATTTTTCTATCGTTGGAAGGGGTGAAGATTTGCAACTTTGAACATTACTATATTTCTTTTTAAAATTATCATAATCAGTTGATAAAGTACACAATAGTTGATTATATGAATCGTTTCCAGTAATACTAGAATCTTTATTAAGTTTTTTATATTTTTTATCAAATTCATCAGCATATTTCAAATATTTGTTGCAATCTGGACTTTTATCATCAAATTCAATATACAACATACATAATGTATTAAATGCATCATAAAATTTAGATATAATTTTGATATCCATATTCATCAATTTTTTTTTATCTATTAAATCCTTATAACTATTATACCCCGTAACATCATTTATAGTATTTTTGTATTTATCATTATTTATATATGTATTATAAAAATGGTTTAGAGCACTGATGTGGCTTTCATTATTTTCCTTTAGGTTTAACATATGACTTAACCATATCATAATGTAATAAACAACATTGATGTTATTATGATAATTGAACACAGAAGAATTCTTAAAAAATGCATCAAACAAATATAAACATCCAGCATTAACTTTTTCGAGCTCATGTTCACACTTATTACCACTACAATACCCATTTAAATTATTTTCAATAATAAGTTGATAGTTTCCATCTTTGTTCAATTGATCGGAAATCGAGTTCCTTATAGCAAAGAAATTTCTACACTAAGAAAACATTTAAAAAAATATAATATAAATATTTTTTAATGAAACTCTTATAAAATAAAGTTTAATGATATATATAATACAATATCAAAAAATGTAAAGGAAATTATTATTATTAAAAAATGCATATACCACTTTCTCATTCATTATAATGGAAAATTATTTTTGATTTGTAAATTGAGTAAAATCATGCTATTTTATATACAATGCTCCCAATATGTGACGCAAATACTTTAACCCTATAAATAACAAATGTCTGTAGTTAAATATATTATAAGCTTTTTAATAAATAAATTAATATAGAATAATAAAATAATATTATTACTAAAGAAAAGTTGCATTTATGTTTATGATAATTAACTAAATTACCTTAAATAGAGGGCTGCTTAATACATTTTTGATTAAATATAGATATGATGCATTTTATACAAAAAATGCTATTCTTACTAACATATGTATAACTTTATTATAAAAATGGATATAATTTTATAAACAATTTAAAGTATGTTTGAACATAGAAAAGGTATATATTTATTTTTATGTTTTAATGATTGCCCTTCTAAAACTTAATACTGTATAAATTTAAAAAATAAAAAATTATATTATTACTATAATCCTTAAAAGTATGTAAATAGTAATTTTTTTAAGTATATTAAATATTTATATAATTGTTTCTAATATTATATAGCTTTTATTTTTATAAAATTATAACATTTACAAAATATGTTGCATTGTTCCCTTTTTTAATTGCATATACATAATTTTAATATTATTTTATTTAATATAGATAACTTTACAATCTATGTTAATGAGTCCAATAACTTTATTTTTATTCTTATATAATTAAATTTAGAAATATACATTATTAGATAATTTTATAATATATTTTGCACATCTTTCTCACGGTTTAAAACGAGAATTAGCACTGGTCCCGTATTTATAAGCTTAAATAAGTCTTTAAATGTATATTGTTTTAAAATAATACTTAGTAAATATTAAACATATAAATAACTATTGATGCAAATTATAAAGTATAATATAAAACTATGCGTAATTAAATTGTTGTATTTACATTTTAGATAGGAGAGATAAGGGAATTATACTTTTTTAAGACAAGTATATAGCCATATTAAAATTACCTATTCTATATAGCTAATTATGTATTGTATTCCTTTAACATTAAAGCTTTCAATTCGTGTATACATTAAAAATACCTTAGAATTATTTTCTAAATATATAGTTTGCTTTTATATTTTATAATAAACTATATTAAGTTTTATTATGAAAAACTATAAAATTATTAATATTATTTTTCTTGGTAGTGTTAATTCTAATATTATAGCATTAAATCTTACTTAAATAAGTGTTATAATATTTCATTTGATCTTTTATACGAATATTATAATATTATCAAATGTTTAATAATATATATCAACGTATTCGAATCAAATGAATTAATTATTTTTTCGTATTAATAATTTATCTATTGTTATTACTATATCACTGTATATTACAACGGAATAATTAATACGCTTAATAAAAATCCTTTAAATCAATATACAATATTTCATAGTTTCATAGTTTTTAAATTAAGTATTTTATAACATATATTATTTAGCAATAACAATATAATTGTGAATTTTATATATATAATAACCTAATAGAAATGATATTAATTCAAATTAAATTAATTATTACATACTTTTTCTATATACTTTGCATTAATATATAATTGTATATATTTCCAAAATTAACATATTTCAGTATTATTTATTGGTATATCATTTTACTAGTTTATATGTATAAGTATATAATAATAACGCTAATTTTATATACCAAATTGTTTAAAGTATTATAACAAACTATAACATAAAATTTTATTATATACTTATATTTTATTTTTTAACTATTTAAAAATATAATTTATTTATACTTCAAAACAATAAAGTTTAAAAATTAATAGTGATTAATCTGTTATAATACCTTTATGATAAATAAATTAATGTATATAGAACTATCCCTATTATTTGAATTTAAAACTTTAGCATAAAATTATAATATATATAATCGAAAGATAAAAGGATAATATTCCTATATCTATAATGTAATTATTTATTAATATGTACATTTTTATTTTATTACTAAAAATGTTAGATACATATTAATATTTTATAGACAATGTTATATTGTCGAATCTCGATCGGTATTTTATGAATCTATATTTTATGGTTATCTATTATATATTAGTACTGTACTTATTAATCCCAAAAATACATATGTTAATCCGAATATATATTGTAATGTAGGCAATTGTTCCAAATGAATTATCATATAATGCTATTATTACAGTTCAGTTGGCGTAATATAATTTAAATTAAAAAAAATGATACAAATAATTTTTGCTAAATAAAATGTTTTATCAAACAAAGAAACATATTATGTTATGCATAATTCAATATAATTATGATTAACAAGCTTTATATAATAAATAATTATGATATATCATAATATGAATTAATATATGCAATATAGACATTTTTTTTAATCATATTAAATCGATATGAACACTAAATTATATATATTATAAATTATGAAAAAATGTTATACAACCCCGTTCATATTAGCTTATACCCCTCCTTGGTTGCATATTTGGGCTTTTGAATTTCATTTTGTGATTAAACATATGGGATGGTACATATATTTAATTAATGTTCAAATTATAAAAAATTAATACAATATAATATTTAATCCTAACCCGAATATGGGCTCCGCAAACATAACCCTGACCTACAACATAAAAACAATATAAAAACTATGATCAAAAATTACTTCGAAATAGACAGTTTCTTAAAATAAATCAATCGTCATATTCAGAATCATATATTAATGATTCATTCTCTTCTTTACATTTTTTAGCTTTTCTCTTAATTTTTGTTTTTGAAATCGTTTCCGAAATCCAAATAACGAATACTAATATAAAATGTTAAGAAGTGTATGATTTTTTGTTAATGTTTGCATATATATAATGAAAATATTTTTTAAATTCCTTATTATTTACCTTATAAGAAATTCCTAAAAAAATTGCTATTGCACCAAATATCGATAAAACTATAAATAATTTACTTACTAGTGATAATTCTGATAATGTAACCTCAGAAAATTCTCCAGAAAATTCTCCAGAAAATTCTTCATATCCTGTTACATTAGTTTTTTCAGAAGTTTCTTCAAAACAATTTTCAGGAATTTTTTCTGTTTCTATCGTTGGAAGGGGTGAAGATTTGCAACACTGAGTATCATTACATTTCTTTATTAAATTATCATAATCGGTTGATAAAGTACACAATACTTTTTTATATGAACTATCTTTAGTCTTATTATAATCCTCGTAAAGTTCTTCATATTGTTTAACAAATTTATCAGCTTTTTCCGAATAGTTTGTGCAATCTTCCTTATTTTCATCAAATTTAGTATACATTTCACATAACGATTTAAATGCTTTATAAAATTTAGGTACAATTTTACTATCCATATCCAACAAATACCATTTTTCACCTATAACATCCTTATAACTCTTATTAGTTAATTCATCTATTTTCTTGGTATACTTATCACAATCATATATGTATGCACTAGAAAAACACATTATAATGTTTGATTCTTCACTATATTTCAGGTTTATCATATAAATTAACCATATCAAAATGTAATCAACAATGTCGATGTTATTTTTTGCAAGAGAGGGATCCACACCACATTCCTTAATGAATTCATCCAACAAATATAAACATCCAGCACTTATTTTATCCAAATCATTTTGAGAAATATTATTATTATTACAAAAACTACTTGAAAAATCAACATGATCACAATAATTATTTAAAAAATTATTATCTTTAAATTGATACATTTTATTATCACCCAATTCATCGGAAATCGCGTTCCTTACATCCTGGAACTTTTTACACTAAAAAAACATTTAAAAAAGTATAATAAAAATACATGTTAATGAAACTCTTATAAAATAAAGTTTAATGATATTTATATATACTACAATATCAAAAAATATAAAGGAAAATATTATTATTAAAAAATAAATATACCATAGTTTTATTCATTTTGATGGGGGGTTATTTTTGATTTTTAAATTAAGTAGAATCATTCTCTTTTTATATCCATTGAACCAAATATGTGACGAATTACTTTAACCCAATATATAACAGCTGTCTGTAGTTAAATATATTATATGTTTTTCAATAATTAAAATAATATGGAATAGTAAAATAATGTTATTACTAAAGAAATGTTATATTTGTGTATATGCTAATTAGCTAAGTTACCTTAAATAGAGAGTTGCTTAATACAATTTTTATTAAATATATATGTAATGAATTTTATACAAAAAATACTATTCTTACTAACATCTGGTATATCTTTATTATAAAAATGAATATCCTTCTATAAAGAATTTAAAGGATTTTTGAACATAGAAAAGGAATATATTTATATCTTATGTTTTTATGATCCCTTCAAAAAATTAAATGCCGTATAAATCTAAAAAAATGCAAAATCCTATTATTACTATAATCCTTAAAAGTATATAAATAGTCATTTTTTTAAATATATTAAATATTTGCATACTTATTTCTAATACAATAAACCACAGTTTTATTAAAAATATAGTATTTTCAAATTAAGTTGCATTGTTTCCTTTCTATGCAATTATATAAATTTATATTGTTTTTAATGAATGTAGATAAATTCAAAATTCATTTTAATGCGTTAAATATCTTGATTTTTATTCCTACATATTCCAATTGAGAAGTATTATCTATTGGATAATTTTATAATATATTTTGCCATATTTTCCATTCTTTAAAACAATTTGCACTAAAGCCGTACTTATAAGCTTAAATAAGTCTTTGAATGCATGTTATTTTTAAAATAATGCTCAGTAAATATTAAACATATATACCTACTGATGATATTTTAAAGTATGATAGAAAACTATGTTTAATTAGGTTGTTATATTACCTTTAAGAGGAGAGAGATAAGATATATTGCTATTTTAATATATAAATTTAAATAAATATTTGCTAAATGTTTTACATAGTTCATTTTTATCTTATATATTATATTGTTATAGTTATCAATGTATATACATTCAAATAATTTATTAATTCTACAAAAAACAATAATAATATAATACGCATTAATATTGAATAATAAAATGATATTTAATATTAATTAAGTATTTAACAATTTTTTCATTAATCCATATTTTTAGAATATAAAACTACAAATTCCAAATTGAATAATTAACAAATATATAATGTATTATTATGCGTCTTTCGATAAAATTAATATTAATATTTAATTATATGAAGATTACATAACATAGCAATATTAATTATTGGTAGAGTATTTTATTATATGCATAGTCGTATTATAATAACGTATTCGATCTATCATATTATTTATAATTGTTAGAACAAAATATAATATTAAAATTTATTAATATTTTTATATTCAAATATATTAACTATTTTTAAATATAATTTATATATACCTCATATCTTTAAAATTTACAAATTAATAGTGATTAATCTAATGTTATACCTTTATGGGAAATAAATTAATGTAAATAAAACTATTTCTATAATTTGAATTTAAAATATTAGCATAAAATGATACTAAATACAATTGAAAATTAAAAGGATAGTATAGATATATTTATAATTTAATTTTTTATTAATGTACATGATTTTATTGATTATTAAAACTGTTAGATGCATAAAATGCCTTTTATAGATAACGTTGTATTGTCGATCCTCGATCGATATTCCATGCATCTATATTTTATGAATATCTATTATTACAGTTCAATTGGCGTAATATAATTTAAATAATAATAATAATGACAAATATTATAAGTTTTACTAAATAAAATCTTCATCAAATAAAGAAACATTATATGTATAATTCAATATAGATCTGGGTTATCAAGGTTTATATAATAGGAAATTATGGTATTCCATAATACTATTTCATATATAGTCAATATCTATATTTTATTTTGACCATATAAAATCGGCATGAACACTCAATTATATATATTATAACTTATAAAACATGTTACATAATTCATTACATATTAGCTTATCCCCATTTTGGGTTTAATATTTGGGCATCATCTCTTGATTAAGAATACGGGATGGTACATATATTAAATTAGTGTTTAAGTTATAAAAAATTAAATGCAATATAATACTTAGCCCTAACCCGAATATGGGTTCCACAACATAAAAACTATATAAAAATTATACAAAAATTACTTCCCAATAGACAACTTATTAACATATATTAATCATTATTAATATTCGAATCATATATTAATGAATCATTTTCTTCATTATATTTTTTATTTTTTCTCTTAAACATTGTTTTTGAGATCGTTTCCGAAATCCAAGTGACGAATACTAATATAAAAATTTTAAAAAATGTATAATTTATTTATATTCACAAATTAATCAGTGATGAATATATTGTTTAATTGATTTATTATTTACCTTATATTCAATTCCCAAGAAAATTGATACTGCAACAATCATAAATGCAATTGGAATTAGTGTCCTTTTTATTACGAATCTTCGTGAATATGTTGGAAGAGTTGGAAATTGATTACATTTATTTTTTAAATTACAATAATCATTTGATAATGTAGATAATAATTGATTATAGGGGCTGCCTTCACCATTATAATAATCTTCATTAAGTACATCATATGCTTCAGCAAATTTTTTAGCTTTTTCTAAATAATTATCGCAATTTGAGTTTTTTTCAAGCTTAATATACATGTCACATAATAATATAAATGCATCATAAAATTTAGACATATCATTAATATCAATACTCATCAAATTTTCTTTTTTATCTATAAGATCCTTATAACTAGTATAAGCAGCAACATCATCTATTTCCTGATTATACTTATTATCTGTATCATCATTATTTATATATGTTTCATAAAAAAGGTCTATAGTGCCGTTTTCATTAATTTTGTTAAGGTTTAACATATACCCTAACCATATCAAAATGTAATCAACAATATTAATCTTTCTTTTTGCAACAGAAGTAAACTGTTTAAAACCCGCAAAGAACTCATCAAACAAATATAAACATCCAGCATTAATTTTTCCGAAAGGATCATCACATGATCCATTACCACAATATTTTTTCAAATTTCCATCAATATTTGTAATATTTCCTACAATCAATTCATGGGATAACCATCCCCTTACATTCTTGAACCTTTCACACTAAGAAAGCAGTTAAAAACAATTAATAAAAACGATAATTATTAAAATAAAGTTTAATGATATTTATATGTAATACAATATAAAAAAATGTAAAGGAAACTATTATTATTAAAAAATGCATATACCACTTCTTTATCCATTGTGATGAAATTTCATTTTAGATTTGTAAGTTGAGTAAAATCATGCTGTTTTATATACGTTACCCACAATATGTGACAGGAATAATATAACCATATATATGACAATTGTCTGTAGTTAAATATATTATATGTTTTTCAATAATTAAATTAATATAGAATAATAAAATAATGTTATTACTAAAAAAAGGTTTTATTAGTGTTTATGCTAATTAGCTAAGTTACCTTAAATAGAGAGTTGCTTAATACAATTTTTATTAAATATATATGTAATGAATTTTATACAAAAAATGATATTCTTACTAACATCTGGTATATCTTTATTATAAAAATATATGTCCTTCTATAAAGAATTTAAAGTATGTTTGAACATAGAAAAGGAATATATTTATATCTTATATTTTGATGATTGTCCTTCAAAAAATTAAATGCTTTATAAATCTAAAAAAATAATAATTATATTATTACTATAATCCTTAAAGTACATAAATAGTCATTTTTTTAAATATATTAAATATTTACATACTTAGTTCTAATACAATAAACCACTGTTTTATTAAAATTATAGTATTTTCAAATTAAGTTATTTTACTTACATCTATATGCAAATTATATAAATTTATATTCTTTTTAATGAATGTATATAAATTCATAATTCATTTTAATGAGTTCTATAACTTTATTTTTATTCCTACATATTCCAATTTAGAAGTATTCTTTATTTAGTAATTTTATAATGTTTTCCATATTTTTCCACCGTTAAAGCGGAAATTAGCACTGAACCCGTATTTATAAGCTTAAATAAGTTTTTATATGTAGGTAGTTTTTAAAATAATACTTAGTAAATGTTAAATATATAACACATAAATAAGTATTGATGAAATTTAAGTGTAATAGAAAACTATGAGTTATTATATTGTCCTTTTAGATAGGAGAGATAAGGGATTTATGCTTTTTTAAGACAAGGATGTAGCCATAAAGATTTACCTATTCTACACAGTTTAATTATTTCTTATATTTTCTACTATTAAAGTTTTTAATTCATGTATAAATTAAAAATAACTTATAATTATTACTTTTATAAATATATAGTTTCCTTTTATATTTTATAATAAACTATATTTAGTTCTATAATGTAAAAGTATATAATTATTAATATTATTTTGCTTGGTATTGGTAGTCTAATGTTATCACATTAAAGCATACTTAAATAAATGTTATAATATTTCATTTGATCTTGTATACATACAATTTAATCTGATAACACCTTAATAATATATATAATGAATTTATATCCATATAGTGTATCAAATGGATTTAATGATTTTTCGTATTTAATACTTTATCTATTGTTATTACTATTGTTATTGTCACTGCTATGTAACTACATAGTACAACGGAACAATTAGTGCACTCAATAATAATCCTTTAAACCAATGTAGAATATTTCCGTATTTTGTTGTTTTAAATTAACTATTTTGGAACATATTATTTCGCAATAACAATATATTTAAATTATATATTTGTGAATTTGTATGTATATAATAACCTAATAAAAATATTATTTCAAATTAATTATTACATACTTTTGCTGTATACTTTGCATTAATATATAATTGTATATGTTTCCAAAATTTAACATTTTTCAATATTAGTAATTGGTATAATATTTTACTATATTAGAACAATAGCGATATTCTATATATCATATTATTTATAATTACTAGAACTATAACATTATATTTTATTAACATTCTTATATTTTTTCAATTTACTATTTATAACATATTTCCAATTTATATATACATCATATCATTAAAACTTACAAATTAATAGTGATTAATATGTTAGTATACCTCATGATAAATAAATTAATGTATATAATGCAACTTCTATTAATACGAAAGAATAGTAGCTACAATTAAAACTTAAAAAATATTGTATATATAGTTCGATTTTTATTTTATTATTAAAAATGTTAGATGCATAAAACGTCTTTTATAGATATCGTTGTGTTGTTGGACTTCGGTCGATATTTTATCACTACCTATTATATATTAGTGATCTGTTTAATTAATCTTAAAAACACACATATTAATATGAAGGTATATTATATTGTAGACAATTGTTACAAATGAATCATCTTATAATTCATACCCACCCTCACATATAATCCTATTATTACAACATATATTCCCGTAATATAATTTAAATCAAAATAACTTTTACTAAATAAAATTTTTCATCGAACAAACAAATCCATTGTATATTATAATCTCCATAATTCAATATACCCCCTCATTAACAAGTTTTATATAATAGACAATTGTCATATATAACCAATATTTATATATCTAATATATTATTTTAATCATTTTAAATCTATATATTATACTTTATCAAACAAATATTATCACCTATTTCATATTAATCACCTATTTCATATTAATCACCTATTTCATATTAACCACCTATTTCATATTAACCATCTATTTCATATTAATTACCTATTTCATATTAATCACCTATTTCATATTAATCACCTATTTCATATTAATTACCTATTTCATATTAACCATCTATTTCATATTAATCACCTATTTCATATTAACCACCTATTTCATATTAACCACCTATTTCATATTAATCACACTACCCCTTTTTTCGTTGTATATTTACACATCATCTCCAGATTAAACATACACAATCATAAATATATTTAATTATAAAAAAATTAATTATAAAAAATTTAATTATAAAAAATTTAATTATAAAAAATGTAATTACAATATCCCAGAACCACAAACAATCAATCATCAAACATCAATCACAAACATAACCTTGACCCATAAAAAATTAACACCCACTCATTAAGAATATTATAATTAAAAAACAAATTAATTACATTATATATTTCTTGACTTTACAACTTTATGTTTCATTATTTTATTTCATATTTTATTTCACGTTTTATTTCATATTTTACTTCATATTTTATTTGTATTTTTTTTAACTTTATACTTTGTTTTATTATTAAAAGGAAAATTATAATTTGTATTCATTTACAAAAAACATAGCCATCAATATTAATACCAATAAATAATTTTTATAAAATTAACAATTTTGCTAGAAAAGTGTTATTTAGTAAAATTTGTATTAAAAGTGATAAAAAATCACAAATGTGTAATTACCATAATATACATTTTATCATTATGAAGTAAAAAATGTTGTTATTATAGTAGTATTAGTAATATAGAGAATTAACTGCATTTCTCATACTAAATTAATTAATATAATATTACTATGATCTTTTATTTACTAATGTAAGTATATGTGTATTTCCATACGTAATGAACTGTTTTATAAATTTTAAGTTGAGTTTGATCAATTGTAAAAATATAAAATTTTTGTATTCATAATCCCATATATTAAACATATCATTTATATAATTAAAGTTATTTTTGATATTCATTATTTATGAAAGATTCTTTTATTGATGTCGTTTTGTGGTTGAATTATTTATATTAAAAATATATTAAACTTATGAATCTGATAAAAGAACACATTTATCGTTTAAATAATAGTTTTTATATTTTATTGGAGAAAATTATTTGCTTCAATTTTAATTACACATCCCCAATTTTCCGAGTTAATTTTTAATTAAAAAAAATACTAATATATATTTTAATATTTTGTATGTAAACTTCAAAAATGAATATATTTTTTGTTCAAATTGTTTTATTTCTTTTAATAATCTCCCTATGTGTGAATAAAAACACCCTTGCAACTGAGCTTATTCCAAAAAAAGATAAAAAACACAAATCAAACAAATTTACAAAACACAAACCAAAAAAAAATAAAAAATGTTATCCTACGTAAGAAAATACTACAATATATATTATATATTTCATTATGAAAATATTAAATGTGTACATCTTTGCAAAAATGTTATAAATACAATAACTTTATTTTTGTACACATTAAAAATATGTTCATTTTTAGCTATGATAATACAAAAGAAATATATCAAAAAAACAAGCACCTGTTATATATCGATACCGAAGAAACTATAAAAGCGTGCAAATTTATGAATGACGCTTTAAAACAGTTAGAACATCATGCTACAAGTAAAGGCTATACAATTTGTGGCGGAATTCCTTCTGAGAATAAAGTTTTTTATAAAAAAAAACATCGAGGTCATACAAAAATTCTAAAAGCTGAATATCTAATTTATGATCCGAATCAAGTATCAATTAACGAACAACATAAAAAGTTATAAACCAAATTGAAATTAAAAAATTATTATAATTTATATATTTCTCTTTGCTTCCATTAGTATAATGAACTATTAAACAAAATATGGAATCCCGATAGTGACCTATATTTAAATAATTCCGCTGTTAAAAGTATACAAAACATAAATAATTAGTCGAATTAACATATTATTGTTACTATTTATTCTCTCCCACATCTTCAAAATCATCATATTTTAATTATATCTATGCAATTTTATAATATCTATTTTAGAAAAAATTGTCCGTGTGTACAATCCAAATTTAGTAATGATACAACAACGTTGCAAAAAACACCCGTGGTCTCTTCGTAAATATTTTTATGCTTTAGCTGCAAAATTTAAAGTAAGCAAAACTTTCTTCTTCTATTTCGTTATAAATCGTAATTATCATATTATTCAAATACACTTTTATTAATTTTGTAGATATCAGAAAACAAAGCTATAGTTGTCATGGCTTCAGCAAATATAATTGATCACAACCGTAAAAATAAAAAATATTTTGAAAACAAAATGGTAAAAAGTGCAAATTTATTCCAAGCTGAAATTGATTCTGAAGATGATATTAGAAATGGAAAAATAAAAAAAGCGTTTGTTAACTTAATTGGATACATTGTTGAAAAAAGAAAGGACCATATTTATATCATCTATATCGAATCTATGACCAGTATACAGATTTTAATAATAATTTATTTCAACAATTGTTAAAAAAATATGGTTTTAAATAAGTGTAAATATTTATAATTTGCAACAAATTTAAACATTTTATATATTCATCCATTTATGTTTTTTTTCTTAGGTTGATGAACATGGTTCCATTTAATAAAAATGCATTGTCGAAAACCTTTAGATTATTTCTCACTTCATAAATAAACATATATTTTTCATCACCATAACACTAGAAGATTTATTTCCATGCATAATGTCCGCTTTAAATTACCGTCATAAAACATATTTTTCCGTTTTGAAAAAGTTTATATATTTTTTTTTGTCTTTTAATATTATAATGCATCTATATGTATTAATTTTTTGAATAATACAAATAAAACTGTTATTACTTATGAAGATCTTTTATTTAATACTTATCACCTTTTTTTGTTTACAAACATGGACATCATCTATAAACTAAAATTTGGGGGGATATCCCATATATTTAAACGATTATTTATTCCAAATACTATCATCACTTATTATTTATTTGTAAGTGATATTTGATCTTAATACCATTATTGTAATGAAATTAATGAAGTGATCAGATTATTCAATACAAATGTTACATTATGTGTAATATTTTTTTATATTGTTATTTAAACCATATAATACAAATATATTTTATACACATATATGTGAACATTATAATAAACCAACTAAAACATTCTTTGCTTTAAAAAAAATTCATATATATTCATAGAAAAAATAAAATATAACATAAATGTAGAATGAAAATAAGCAGTTTCGTTAAATAAAAATATTCATAACATGACCATTTTATGATATATATAATTCAATATAACCCTAAACCTTTAAAACAATTCCTTAAACTAATAAATATTATAAAAATATTCAAATTAAATACAATATAATACTTAATCCTAATTCACAACATAAAAACTATATAAAAATTATGCAAAGCCATACAAAAATGTAATAAATATACATATATAACTTTATATTTAATTGGTTATATTATTCAATTATTCTTATAAACCCCAAAATTATGGTCAAAAATTACTTCCAAATAGCCAGTTTCTTAAATATATCAATCATTGTTACTATTCCTGAAATACTCAATACTCTTCGAATCATATATTAATGATCCATTCTCTTCTTTATATTTTTTAGCTGTTCTCTTAAATATTGTTTTTTAGCTCTTTTCCGTAATACAAATAACGAACACTAATATAGAATGTTAAGAAGTGTACAATTTTTTTGTTAACGTTTCCATATATTTAATGAAAATAATTTTTAAATTTCTTATTATTTACCTTAAAAAAAATTCCCAAAAAGATTGATATTACACTGAATATTAATAAAGCTAGAATTAATTTTTTTACTATCGAGAAGCTTGGTGTATCATCACAAATATTTCCAGAACTTTTCATAACAATTTCTTCTGTTTCTGTCGATGTAAGGGATGGAATATTGTTACAATAATCGCTATCAGCACAAGAACTTTTAAAATTATTATAATCATTTGATAATGTAGACAATACTTGACAATAGGCTTCATCTTTAGTATTATCAGAATCGTCATTAAGTTCTTTATATTTTTCAACAAATTTTTTGGCACAATTTAAATATTCTTTATTATTTTTGTTTGCATAAAATTTAGTATACATGTTACATAATAATTTAAATGCATCATAAAATTTAGACATATTTTTAATATTAATATTCAATAATCCCTTTCTTGCATCTATGATTTTCTTATAATTTGGATATCCTGTATTACTATTTAATGACGTACTACAATCTTGATCACCTTGTTTACAATTAGTATAATGCGTATTATTTTCTATACATTTTTTGTAAAAATCATTTAGATTCTTGATTTCGTCATACGTCTTTTGATTTAGTTTATAACTTAACCATATGATAATATATCCGACATTATTGATATTACTATTACTACTTTTCACAAACAATTGCTCAAACAACCATAAACATCCAGCCTTAATTTTATCGAAATCAGTCTTACATTCTGTTCCCCCTGAACCTTGATTAGGACAATAATTCTTAGCATTCCCTAATTCATGAATATCATTACTTGTAGATGTTTTTAATTCATCGGGTATATAGTTTCTCAATTTATCAAACTGTTCACACTAAGAAAACATTTAAAAAAGTATAATAAAAATATATGCTAATGAAATTTATAGATTATATAATATCGACAAATACAAGCAAATTTTATTAAAAAATGCAGATACCAGGGTTTTATCCATTGCAATTTTATTTTGTTTATAATATGTAGATTATGTAATATCATATTTTATATATTTTATGCTTAATAAATGACAAAATAATCTAAATTTAATATAAAATTGTCTGTGGTTAAACAAATTCTTATCATTTTTAATGTTAATTTAAAGATAATATGGAACAATATATAATTTATTGTAGTTAGATAATTGCCTTATTTTTGGGGGTGTTTAATACATTTTTTACAATATGTGTATAGATACAATTTTACATAAATTGTTATCCTTAATAACACTCATATGAGCATTATTATAAAAATTAAAGCAACAATGTAACGAATTAAACATACATCTCTTATACACATTCTTTAATATGGAAAATAAACAACGCCATATCTTTTGTTTTAATATACTGCAAAAATCGAAACAATTAAGAAACCCATTATTACTATAATCCTTAAAGTATATAAATAGTTATTTTTTTAAATATATTAAATACGTATATACTTGTTTCTAATACTATATACCATGTTTTATTAAAATTATAGTATTTTCAAAATAAATTGCATATACTTAAATTTATATTGTTTTATTTAATATATATTCATTCCAATTATAGTTAACATTTTCAATAACTTATTTTTATTCTTACACATTCCGTTTTAGAAATATACTTTATTGGGTAATTTTATAATATATTTTGTCATCCTTTCCTTAAAACAAATATTAGCACTGATCCCATATTTATAAGCTTAAATAAGCCTTTGAATGCATATTATTTTTAAAATAATGCTTAGTAAATATTAAACATATATACCTACTGATGATATTTTAAAGTATAATATAAAACTATGTTTAATTAGGTTCTTATATTGCACTTTAATAGGAGAGAGATAAGATATATTTTCTCTTTCAATATATAAATTTATATAAATATTCTTTAAATGCTCTACATTGTTCATTTTTATCTTATATATTATACTGTTATAGTTAATGTATATCGTTCAAATAATTTATTAAAAATTCCATATTTTATGAATTCTATGGTAAAACAACGACAATATAATATGCGTTAATATGGAATAATAAAATGATATTTAACATAATTGAGTCTTTAACAGTTTCTTTATTTATCTATTTTTTTTGAATATAAAACCACATATTCAAAATTGGACCTTTAACAAAAACATAACATTAATACCATTATAATGTATTATTATTTGCCTTCTCTATAAAATTAATACTAATGTTTAATTATATGAAGGTTTCACAATATAACAATATTTCAATATTAGTTATTGAATAATATTTTACCAGTTTATATGTATAGGTATATAATATTACGTTATTCTATTTATCATATTATTTATAATTATTAAAACAAAATATGATAAAAAATTTATTAATATACATATATTTTATTTTTTAACTATTTTAAAATATAATTTATTTATACCTCAAAACTATAAAGTTCAAAATTAATAGTGATTAATCTAATATTATACCTTTATAGTAAATAAATTAATGTATATATTAATATCTCTATTATTTGAATTTAAAACCTTATCATAAAATGAAACTATATATAATCGAAAATTAAAAGGATAGTATACATATATCTATAATTTAATTTTTTACTAATATGCATATTTTTATTGATTATTAAAAATGTTAGATACATAAAATGTCTTTTATAGATATCGTTGTGTTGTCGATTCTCGATCGACATTTTATGAATATATATTATTATAGTTCAGTTGGATAAAATGATTTGAATCAAAATAAATATGATACAAATCATAAGTTTTACTAAATAAAATTTTCATAAAATAAAGAAATATATTATGATATGCATAATTCCATATAACTTGGGGTTATCAAGGCTTATATAATAGGCAATTATGATAAAGCATAATATAAATTCATATATAATCAATATCTATATTAATATATGCAATATAGACATTTTATTTTAATCATATTAAATCGGTATAAACACACAATTGTATATATTATACTTTATGGGAAATATGGTATGTGACCTCTTTCATATTATATTATTCCCCTTTTGGTTGCATATTTTGACTTTTTAACTTCATCTTCTGATTAAACATACGAAATTATACATATATTAAATTAGTGTTTAAATTATAAAAAATTAAATAAAGATGTAATATTTGGCCCTAACCCGAATATGGGTTCCATAAACACAATCCTGACCCACAACATAAAAACTATATAAAAATTACTTCCCAATAGACAGTTTGTTAACATATATGAATCATTATTACTATTCGTGAAATAATCACTACTCTTCGTATCATATATTAATTATTTATTTTCTTCTTTATATTTTTTATTTTTTCTCTTATTTGTTGTTTTTTAAATCGTTTCCGAAATCCAAATAGCGAATACTAATATAAAATTTTAATAAAGTATGATTTTTTGTTAACATTTCGTATATTTAATGAAAATATTATTTAAAAACGCTATATTTTTTAATTCCTTATTATTTACCTTATAAGAAATTCCCAAAAGAAATCCTATTGCACCAAATATCGATAAAACTGTAAATAATCTGGTTGTTATCGACGAACTTGATGGTGTATCTTCAGATGATAGTGCAGAAATGTCTGTTGCTATCTCTGAAAGAGATAGAATATTACCAGATTTACCTTCTTTACATTTCTCTTTTAATTTATTATAATCAGTTGATAAAGCAGATAATATTTTACTATAGGAACTATCATTAGTAATACTAGAATCTTCATTAAGTTCTTTATATTTTTTAAAAAATTCATTATCATCATCCAAATATTTCTTGCATTTTTTATTATCTCCATTAAATTCATAATACATGTTACATAATGATTTAAATGGAACATAAAATTTAGACATATTATTAATATCAATATTCACAATTTTGTTATCGTCTAAAAGTTCCTTATAATTATTATACTCAGTAAAACCCACTATAGAATTTGTATACTTTTGATTATTTTTTATATCTGTATTATAAAAATATTTTAGACTGTCGTTTGATTGATTTTCCTTTAGGTTTAACATATAACTTAACCATATCATAATGTAATCAAAAATATCGTTTTTATTTTTTGCATTATTCTTAAACAAACCAGAAGGCCCAAAGAATTGATTAAGCAAATAAAATAATCCAGCACTAATTTTTTCGAAATCACTGTCACAACTATAACTATCACAATAACCATCTAAGAAATTTTTATCTTTAAATTCATATTTTCCTTCTTTCAATTTATCGGGGAAAAACTCCCATATACTCATAAACTTTTCACACTAAGAAAACATTTAAAAACAAATATTAGAAATGTATATTATTGAACATTTTATTAAAATAAAGTTTAATGATATTTATATGTAATACAATATCAAAAATGCATATACCACTTCTTTATTCATTATAATGGAATTTTATTTTTGATTTGCGAATTGAGTAAAATCATGATGTTTTATATATACTGCTCCCAACATGTGACGCAAATACTTTAACCCTATAAATAACAGCTGTCTGTAGTTAAATATATTATATGTTTTTTAATAATTAAATTAACATAGGATAATAAAATAGTAGTATTACTAAAATCATATTATACTTATTTTATGACAATTAGCTAAATTACCTTAAATAGAGGGATGCTTAATACAGTTTTGGTTAAATATAAATATGATGCATTTTATACAAAAAATTACTATTATTAATAAAATATGGAATAACTTTATTATAAAAATGAATATACTTTTATAATTAATTTAAAGTATATTTGAACATATAAAAGGAATATATTTATATCTTATGTTTTAATGATTTGAATTCTAAAACTTAAATACTGTATAAATATAAAAAATTAAAAATAATATTATTACTATAATCCTTAAAAGTATATAATAGTCGCTTTTTAAAATATATTAAATTTTTATATACTTGTTTCTTATAATATATAATATGGTTTTTTCTAAAATTATAGTATTTTCAAATTAAGTTACATGCTTCACATTTTATGCAAATTATATAAATTTAATATTACTTTTAATTAATATATATACATTCACAATTCATTCTAATGAGACTTATAACATTATTTTTATTTCTATATACTTCAATTTATAAATAGTCCGTATTAAATAATTATAGAATATATTTCGCGTATTATTTCCATAGTTTAAAACACCAATTAGTACTGAACCAGTACTTATGCTATTTATATGCTTAAATAAGTATTTGATTGTAAATAGCTTTTGAAATAATACATAGTAAATATTAAACATATAACAAATAAATAAGTATTGATGTAAATTTTAAAGTATAATAGAAAACTATATGTATTAGGTTGGTATATTGCACTTTGAGAGGAGAGAGATAAGATATCTTTGTTCTTTTAATATATAAATTTAGATAAACATTCGCTAATTGTTCTGTATAGTTAATTTTATCTTATATATTTTATTGTTATAGTTATCAATGTATATACATTCAAATAGTTTATTAAAAGATCTATATTATATTAATTTTATGATAAAACAATGCTATTTGTAATTAAAGATTATTTATTAAACAATGATAATATAATACGTGTTAATATTGAATAATAAAAAGATATTTATCGTTGAGTCTTTATACTTTTTTTTATTTATCCAATTTTTTATAATATAAAACTATAAATCCCCAATTGGATCTTTAACAAAATATATAACATTGATACCTTTATAATGTATTACTATTTGTCTTTTCGATATTAATATTTAATTATATGAAGGTTTAACAATAAAATAATATTTCAATATTAGTTATTAGTATAGTATTTATTAGATTATGTGTATAGGCATATAATAATAGCGATATTATATCTATCAAATTATTTACAATTATTATAACAAACTATAACATTATATTTTATTAATATACTTATATTTTATTTTTTAAATCTTTTGAAATATAATTTATTTATACCTCAAAACTATAAAGTTTAAAAATTAATAATGATCAATCTAATATTATACCTTTATAATAAATAAATTAATGTATATATATCTATTTCTATTAATATTAATTAAAACTTTAACATAAAATGATACTATATATAATCAAAAATTAAAAGGATAGCATACATATATCTATAATTAATTTTTTTATTAATATGGATATTTTTATTGATTATTAAAAATGTTAGATGCATAAAATGCCTTTTATAGATAACGTTGTGTTATCGAATCTCGATGTACCACGGATCTATATTTCATGAATACCTATTATATATTGGTAATATGTTTAATTAACAATAAAAATATACCTATTAACCTGAAGGTATATTATACTGTAGATGAATATTCAAATGAATCAATTATAATTATACTTTGATATATAAAAGTATTATGCTGTTCGGTTATAAAAATACGATTTGAATCTAAATAAATATGATACAAATAATAAGTTTTGCTAAATAAAACGTTTCATAAACCAAAGAAACATTTTATTTTATACATAATTAAATATAGCCCCTGATTAACAAGTTTTATATAATAGGCAATTATGATATAGCATAATATGAATTCATATATAATCAATATAGACATTTTATTTTAATCATATTAAATTGACATGAACACTCAATTTAATATATTATAACATATGAAAAAATATTATGCGACACATTTCATATTAATGGATATCTTCCTTGGGGGGGAGGCATATTTGACTTTTGAATTTAATCTCGTGATTAAACATACGGAATTATACATATATTAAATTAGTGTTCAAATTATAAAAAATTAAATGCAATATAATGCTTAGCCCTAACCCGAATATGGGTCCCACAACATAAAAACTATATAAAAATTATGCAAAAATTACTTTTCAATAGACAGTTTCTTAAAATATTTAAATCATTATTACTATTCCTGAAATAGACATTCTCTTCGAATCATATATTAACGATTCATTTTCTTCTTTATATTTTTTATTTTTTCTCTTAAATATTGTTTTTGAGCTCGTTCCCGAAATCCAAATAACGAATACTAATATAAAATGTTAAGAAGCGTACGGTTGTTTGTTAATGTTTGCATATATATAATAATTTTTTTTTTAATTCCTTATTATTTACCTTATAAGAAATTCCTAAAAAAAATGCTATTGCACTAAATATCGATAAAACTGTAAATAATCTGTTTCCTATCAACGAACTTGATGATGCATGTTCAGATGTTAGTGCAGAAATGTCTGCTATTATCTCTGGAATGGATGGGAAATCATTATATTTATTTTTTAATTTATCATAATCAGTTGATAAAACGGGCAATATTTTATTACGTGCGGTACCTTCAATTTTACTGTCATTGTTAAGCTCTGTATATTCGTTAAAAAAATGAGTAGCATCATTTGACAGTGTCATTCCACTTGCACTCTTTGCAGCATTACCATGTATATTACATAATAATTTGAATGCATCATAAAATTTAGACAGATCGTCAATATTAATATTCAACAAATCTTTTCGTTCATCTATGAATTCCTTAAGTTCTGTAAATCTATAGGCAGTATTTGTAAAATTATCATATTTATGACTATTAATTACATGTTTAGTATAAAAATCGTTTATTTTGGTGGAATCGTGTCCTCTGATTTGATTTAATTTGTAACTAAACCATGAAATCATGTATAGAAAAAATGCATTAGTATTATTTTCTTTATATTTTTTATTTTTGGATATAGAATAACATTGTTCAAGTAACCATAAAAATCCAGCCGTAATTTTACCGAGATTATTATCACATTCATTTTCTCCTGAACCTGTAATAGGGCAATAATTTTTTAAACTTTTATGATCTTTAAGTTCAAGTGATACGGATTTGTCTAAGTCATCGGGTAAATACGTCCTCAAAAAATCAAATTTTCCACACTAAAAAACCATTTAAAAAAAATTGATAAAAATATGTATTAAGAAAATGTTATTAAAATAAAACTTAATGAAGTTTATAGGAAATACAATATCAAAAAATGTATATACTAGATCATCATCCATTATGATATAATATAATTTATAATTTATAATCTCTAGGTTAAGAGGGTATCATATTAGTTTTATATATATATACTAAAATAGGTAATACAATTATTTAATCCTATATACAGCAATTATTTATAGATAAAAATATTTTTATTATTATTAATATCAATTTAAAGATAATATGGAACAATATATACTTTTTGGTAGTTAGATAAATTCCCTTGTTTTGGGTTTTTTTTAATACATTTGTTACCATTGTATATAATACAATTTTGTATAAATTGTTATCCTTAATAACACTCATATGAGCATTATTATAAAAATTAAAGTAACATTGTAATGAATTTAGAATATATCTTCTTATACATATGCTTTAATATAAAAAATAAAAGTCATATCTTTTGTTTTAATAGCTGTCCTTCTAAAACATAAAAACTGTATAAATATAAAAAATAAAAAATATTATTATTAGTATAATTTATAAAAGTATATAAATATATTTTTTCTAATATATTTTAAATATTTATATACTTTTTTCTTATAATATATAATACAGTTTTTTCTAAATTATAACATTTATAAAATAAGTTGCATTGCTCCCTTTATTAATTGGATATACATGATTTTAATATTATTTTTATTTAATATATATCGATTCCAATTATATTTAACATTTTCAATAACCTTATTTTTATCCCTATATAATTCAATTTAGAAATATACCTTATTATATAATTTTATAATATATTTTGCACATATTTCCCACGGTTTAAAACGACAATTAGTACTAAAACTGTATTTATATGCTTAAATAAGACTTTTAATGCATATTGTTTTAAAATAATACTTAGTAAATATTAAATATATAACACATAAATACGTATTGATGAAAATTTTTAAGTATAATAGAAAACTATGTGTATTAGGTTGGTATATTGCACTTTGAGAGGAGAGATAAGGGAAATATGTTTTTTTAAGACAATAATGTAGCCATATAAGATTTGCCTATTATATATAGTTTAATTATGTTTTATATTTTCTACCATTAAAGCTTTCAATTCATCTATACATTAAAAATAACTTAGATTTATTACTTTTATAAATATATAGTTTGCTTTTATATTTTATAATAAACTATATTTAGTTTTATGGTGAAAAACAATATTTTTAAGAAAACTACAGAATTATTAATATTATTTTGCTTGGCAGTGTTAATTCTAATATTGTCGCATTAAAGCATATTTAAATGAATGTTATAATATTACATTTTATCTTGTATGCATACAATTTTATTCTTATTACAAGTTTAATAATATATATAATTAATATATATCAACATATTCGAATCAAATGAATTTAATGATTTGTTCGTATTTAATGCTTTATCTATTGTTATTACTATTATTAATGTTACTGCTATATCACTGTATAGTACAACGGATTAATTAATGCCCTTAATACAAATACTTTAAATCAATGTATGATATGTCCGTGATTCATTGTTTAAAGTATAACATTTTATAACATATATACTACCTCGTAAAACGATATATTTATAATACATATTTATTAATTTATATATGATAACCTAATAAAAATAACATTAGTTCAAATTAAATTAATTATTATTTGCCCTTTCGATAAAATTAATATTAATATTTAATTATATGAAGTTTCACAATAAAACAATATTTCAATATTAGTTATTAGTAGAGCATTTTATTAAATTATATGCATAGATATATAATAATAACGCTATTATATCTATCATATTATTTATAATTATTATAACAAAATATGATATTAAATATTATTAATATAATTATATTTTTTCAATTAACTACTTATAATATATTTCCAATTTATATATACCTCATAGCTTTAAAATTTAAAAATTAATACTGATTAATCTAATGTTATACCTTTATAGTAAATAAATTGATGTATATAAAACAATTTATATCAATATAAATTAGAACTTTAACATAAATGCAAAGTATTTAAATGAAAAAAGTGAGTATTATATATATTTATAATTTATAAATTTATTATATATATAGTGTATTTTTTATGTATTAATAAAAATGTTAGAAGCATAGCAATATTTTGTAGACAATGTTATATTGTCGAATTTCGATCGATATTTTATGAATCTATATTTTATGATTATATATTATACATTGGTAATATGTTTAATTAATGTTAAAAACACATATGTTAATCCGAATATATATTGTAATGTAGGCAATTGTTCCAAATGAATCATCATATAATGCTATTATTATAGTTCAGATGGCGTAATATAATTGAAATTAAAACAAATATGATACAAATAATTTTTGCTAAATAAAATGTTTTATCAAACAAAGAAACATATTATGTTATGCATAATTCAATATAATTATGATTAACAAGCTTTATATAATAAATAATTATGATATATCATAATATGAATTAATATATGCAATATAGACATTTTTTTTAATCATATTAAATCGATATGAACACTAAATTATATATATTAGAAATTATGAAAAAATGTTATACACCCCCATTCATATTAGCTTATACCCCTCCTTGGTTGCATATTTTGGCTTTTGAATTTCATTTTGTGATTAAACATATGGGATGGTACATATATTTAATTAGTGTTCAAATTATAAAAAATTAATACAACATAATACTTAATCCTAACCCAAACATGGGTTCCGCAAGCACAACCCTGACCTACAACATAAAAACAATATAAAAACTATGATCAAAAATTACTTCGAAATAGACAGTTTCTTAAAATAAATCAATCGTCATATTCAGAATAATTTATTAATGATTCATTCTCTTCTTTACATTTTTTAGCTTTTCTCTTAATTTTTGTTTTTGAAATCGTTTCCGAAATCCAAATAACGAATACTAATATAAAACGTTAAGAAGTGTATGATTTTTTGTTAATGTTTGCATATATATAATGAAAATAATTTTTTAATTCCTTATTATTTACCTTATAAGCAATTCCCAAGAAAATTGGTATTGCACCAAATATCGATAAAACTATAAATAATTTACTTACTAGTGATAATTCTGATAATGTAACCTCAGAAAATTCTCCATACGATTGTTCAGATCCTGTTACATTATTTTTTTTAGAAGTTTGTTCAGAACATTTTGCATCAGTTTCTGTTGTATCTATCTCTAGAAGGAAATCATAATTTTTATATTTATTTTTTAAATTCTTATAATCATTTGATAATGTAGAAAATGCTTGACAATAGCCGATATATTTAGCATTATTAGGATCATTAAGTTTTTCATATGCTTTAACAAATTCATTAGCTTTTTCCGAACATTTTGTGCAATTTGACGCGTTTTCATCAAATTCAGTATACATTTCACATAATAATTTAAATGCTTCATAAAATTTAGATACATCATTACTATCCATACCAAACACATTTTTTTTATCTATAAGATCCTTATAATCATCATAATCAGTAAATCCATTTATTTTCGTCTTATACTTATCACAATAATATATGTATGTACTATAAAAACATGTTGTATTGTCTTTTTCACTTTCCTTTAGGTTTAACATATAAATTAACCATATCAAAATGTAATCAACCATATTGATGCTATTTTTTGCAGGAGAGGAAACCACATTACAATCCTTAATGAATTCATCCAGCAAATATAAACATCCAGCACTTATTTTATTCAAATCACTTTGAGAAATATTATCACATAAATGATCTGAAAGTTCAATATCATTACAATAATTATTTGAAAATTTATTATTATCATTAAATTGATATTTTCCACTACTGTCCAATTTATCGGCAAAATCATCCCATACATTCTTGAACCTTTTACACTATAAAAACATTTAAAAACAATTAATAAAAACGCGAATTATTAAAAATTTTATTAAAATAAAGTTTAATGATATTTATATGTAATACAATATAAAAAAATGTAGAGGAAACTATATTATTAAAAAATGCATATACCACTTCCTTATTCATTATAATGGGGTTTTATTTTTGATTTGTAAATTGAGTAGAATCATGCTATTTTATATACACTGCATCAAATATGAGACGCAAATACTTTAACCCTATATATAACTGTCTGTAGTTAAATATACTATAAGTTTTTCAATAATAAAATAGTAGTATTACTAAAATCATATTATACTTATTTTATGACAATTAGCTAAATTACCTTAAATAGAGGGTTGTTTAATACACTTTTGATTAAATATATGTATGATGCATTTAATACAAGAAATGCATTCTTACTAACATTTTGCATAACTATATTATAAAAATGAATATACATTTATAATGAATTTAAAGTATTTTTGAACGTAGAAAAGGAATATATTTATATCTTATGTTTTGATGATTGTCTTTCAAAAACTTAAATACTGTATAAATCTAAAAAATTAAAAATTATATTATTACTATGATCCTTAAATATATAAATAGTCATTTTTTAAAATATATTAAACTTTTATATATTTACTTCTAATACTATATACCATGTTTTATTAAAATTATAGTATTTTCAAATTAAGTTGCATTGTTTCCTTTCTATGCAATTATATAAATTTATATTGTTTTTAACGAATGTAGATAAATTCAAAATTCATTTTAATGTGCTCAATAACTTTATTTTTATTCCAATATACCTTATTGGATAATTTTATAATATATTTTTCCATCTTTTCCATTCTTTAAAACAATTTGCACTGAACCCGTACTTATAAGCTTAAATAAGTCTTTGAATGCATGTTATTTTTAAAATAATGCTCAGTAAATATTAAACATATAAATACCTACTGATGAAATTTTAAAGTATAATAGAAAACTATGTTTAATTAGGTTGTTATATTACCTTTAAGAGGAGAGAGATAAGATATATTGCTATTTTAATATATAAATTTAAATAAATATTTGCTAATTGTTTTACATAGTTCATTTTTATCTTATATATTTTATTTGTTTAGTTATCAATGTATATACATTCAAATAATTTATTAAAAATACTATATTTTATTAATTCTACAAAAAACTATGATAATATAATATGGAATAATAAAATGATATTTAATATTAATTAAGTATTTAACTCTTTCTTCATTAATCTATATTTTTAGAATATAAAACTACAAATTCCAAATTAAATAATTAACAAATATATAATGTATTATTATGTCTTTTCTATAAAATTAATATTTAATTATATGAAGGTTTCACAATAAAATAATATTTTAATATTAACTATTGGTAATTTCTAGATTATATGTATAGGCATATAATAATGCATCATATCTATAATATTAAATTTTATTATATACTTATATTTTATTTTTTAACTATTTTAAAATATAATATATTTATACCTCAAAATTTTAAAATTAATAGTGATTAATCTACTATTATACCTTTATGATAAATAAATTAATGCGTGCAAATCAACTTCTATTAATACAATAAGATAATAGTAACTACAATTACAACTTCAAAAAATGTTAGAAGCATAACAATAATTTATAGATTATGTTATATTGTCGATTCTCGATCGATATATATGAATCTATATTTTATGTTTATCTATTATTACAGTTCAGTTGAATAACATGATTTAAATTAAAATAAATATGATGCAAATAATACGTTTTACTAAATAAAATTTTCATTAAATAAAGAAACATATTATGTTATACATAATTCAATATAATCACAGATTAACATGTTTTATATAATTGACAATTATGACATATCAAATATCTATATTAATATATGCAATATAGACATTTTATTTTAATCATATTAAATCGACATGAACACTCAATTGTATATATTATACTTTATGGAAAATATGCTACATGACCCCTTTTTTATTGCATATTTGGGATTTGAACTTCATCTTGTGATTAAACATACGGTATGGTACATATATTTAATTAGTGTTCGAATTATAAAAAATTAAATAAAGATATAATACTTAGCCCTAACCCACTATGGGTACCACAACATAAAAACTATATAAAAATTATCCAAAAATTACTTCGAAATAGACAATTTCTTAAAACATATCAACCATTATTACTATTCCTGGAATAATCAGTACTCTTCGAATAATATATTAATGATCAGTTTCTTCTTTATTTTTTTACCATGTCTCTTAAATGTTGTTTTTGAGATCGTTTCCGAAATCCAAATAACGAATACTAATATAAAATGTTAAAAAACGTATAATTTTTTTGTTAACGTTTGGATATATATAATGAAAATAATTTTTTAATTCCTTATTATTTACCTTATAAGAAACTCCCAATAAAATTGATGCTGCAACAAATATAATTCCAATTGTAATTAGTATATTTTTTGTTACTGAACTTCGTGGACAAGCTACAAATGATGGGACATTACTACACCAATGACTATTATAGTTATTTTCAAAATTTTTATAATCTTTTGATAAACTTAACCATAGTTGTAAATAAGAACTTCCTTTAGTAATATCAAAAACATTTTTAACTTTTTCACATTTTTCAAAAAATTCTCCAGCATTTTCTAAACATGTCTTGCATTCAGTATTATTTTCTGCATTAATTTCACTATAAATGTTACATAATGATTTAAATGCATCATAAAAATTAGATATATCTTTAATATCAATATCCATCGATCTTATTTTTGAATCTATAATATCCTTATTAATATTATTAGGTATATTCCCCTTATAACAACTATTGTTTTCTATATTTTCAGTATAAAAATCGTATAATTTGGTGATTCCAATTTTTTTTTTTTGATTTAGTTTATAACTTAACCATAAACTAGCGTATTCAACAATTTTATCACTTTCTAAATTTTCACTACCAAACATGTTTAGTAACAATATAAAACCATAGATAATATTTTCTTCACCACTACAACTGTCACTATTAGGGAAAAACGTATTTAATGAATCCCTATAATTATTTTCTCCCTGATTGTTCAGATCATCAACAAAATAATTATCGATCGTATTAATTGCATCACACTACGAATATATTTTACGAATTAAACAACAAAATGTATTAACATAAATGGTACTATAATTAAAATTAATATAATTTATAGGAATGCAACATAAGAATAATATAAGAACATGATATATACCAATTCCTTAGACATTATAATGAAATTCTGTTATAATTTGGAGGTTATGCGGGGTGATGCTATTTATATATAATACATAGAATATATATTATATTTACTTAAGCTCTTTACATACCAATTATCTTTCGTTAGATACATTCTTAATTTTAACTTCATATAAAATAATAATACATTATTATTACTAAAATCATATAATACTTATTTTATGACATTTAGCTAAACTATCTTAAATAGAGGGTTGCTTACACACTTTGTCATATGTATATATGATGCATTTTATACAAAAATACTATTCTTACTAACATTTGATATAACTTTATTATAAAAATTAATATACTTTTATAATGAATTTAAAAAATATATACATATGCTTTAATATAGAACACAAACAACGTCCTAAAACTTAAATAATGCACAAATATATAAATTTAAGAAAGTTATTATTATTACAATCCTTAAAGTATATAAATAATTATTTAATAAGATAGACTAAATACTTATATAATTGTTTCTTATAATATATAATACAGTCTTTTCCAAAATAACACTTACAAAATAAATTGAATTGTTCCATTTTCTATGCAAAATACATAAATTTATATTGTTTTTAATGAATGTATATAAATTTATAATACATTTTAATGCGTTAAATAACTTTAGTTTTATTCCAATATACCTTATTGGATAATTTATAATATATTTTACGCATAATTTCCACGGTTTAAAACGACAATTAGCACTGAACCCGTATTTATAACCTTAAATAAGTCTTTGAGTTCATATTGTTTTTAAAATCATACTTAGTAGATATTAAATATTAACATATAAATAACTATTATATAAATATTAAAGTATAATAGAAAACTATGTTTGATTAGGTTATTATTTTACCCTTTAATAGGAGAGAGATAAGATATATTAGCCTTTAATATATATATTTATATAAACATTTTCTAAATATTATACATAATTTTATCTTATATATTCTACTGTTATAGTTAATGTATATCGTTCAAATAATTTATTAAAAATTCTATATTTTATTAATTCTATGGTAAAACAGCGACAATATAATATGCGTTAATATGGAATAATCAAATGACATTTAACATGAATTGAGTCTTTAACCCTTTCACCATTGATTCATATTTTTATAATATTAAACCACATATCTCAAATTGAATCTTTAACATATATATAGCATTAATACCTTTATAATGTATTATTATGTGTCTTTTCGATAAAATTAATATTTAATTATATGAATTTTCCACAAAAAAAAATACTTCAATATTAGTTATTAGTAGAGTATTTTGTTAGATTATATATATATATAGGCGTATAATAATAACGCTATTCTATCTTTCATATTATTTATAATTATCAGAACAAACTATAACATTAAATTTTATTAATATACTTATATTTTGTCTTTTAACGATTTAAACGTAATATATTTATACCTCAAAATATAAAATTAAAAAATGAATAGTGATTAATCTAATATTATACCTTTATGGGAAATAAATTAATGTATATAGAACTATTTCTATCAATATTAATTAAAACTTTAACATAAAATGATACTATATATAATCGAAAGTTAAAAGGATAGTATACATATATCTATAATATAATTTTTATGTATTATTAAAAATGGTAGATGCATAAAATATATTTTATAGATATTGTTGTGTTGTTGAACTTCGATCGATATTTTATGAATCCATATTTTATGATTACCTATTGTATATTGATGATATGTTTAATTAATGTTAAAAACACACATATTAATATGAAGATATATTATAATGTAGACGATTGTTCCAAATGAATCATCTTATAATAATACCCAACCGCATATATAATGCTATTATTACATTTCAATTGGCATAGTATAATTTAAATTAATTGTAGCACAAATTATAAGTTTCACTAAATAAAATTTTAATCAAATGAAGAAAAAAATTATGTTATACATAATTCAATATAACTACATATTAACAAGTTTTATATAATAAATAATTATTATATAGAATAATATGAATTGATATATGCAACATCGACATTTTTTTTAATCATTTAAAATCGATATGAACACTCAATTATATTTATTATAACTTATGAAAAAATGAGATGTGGCCTTTTTCATATTAATGTCAATACCCCTTTTTTGGTTGCATATTTAGGCTTCAGCTCGATGTTAAAAATGCAGGATGGTACATATATTTAATTAATGTTCAAATCATAAAAAATTAAATGCAATATAACACTTAGCCCTAACCCGAATATGGGTTCCACAACATAAAACTATATAAAAATTATGCAAAAATTATTTATTTCCAAATAGACAGCTTCTTAACATATATTAATCATTATTAATCTTCGAATCATATATTAATGAATCATTTTCTTCATTATATTTTTTATTTTTTCTCTTAATTTTTGTTTTTGAAATCGTTTCCGAAATCCAAATAATGAATACTAATATAAAATGTTAAAAAACGTACGATTTTTTTGTTAACGTTTGCATATATATAACGAAAATAATTTATAAATTCCTTATTATTTACCTTATAAGAAATTCCCAAAAAAATTGGTATTGCAACAAATATAAGTGCAATTGAAATTAGTGAATAAGTTAGAAGAGGTGGAAAATAACTACATTTATTTTTTAAATTATCATAATCCTTTGATAATATAGAAAATAGTTGACTATATGATTCGTTTTTATTAATATCCAAATCTTTAAGTTGTTCATATTTTTTAACAAATTCTTGAGTCTTTTCTAAATATTTATTGTAATCTGATTCGCTGTCATCACATTCAGTATACAATTTACATAATGATTTAAATGCATCATAAAATTTAGACATATGTTCATTAGGAATATTCAATACATAATTATGTTTATTTATAAGATCGTTATAACTACTATAACCTTCAACACCATCTCTATTCTTTTTATAGTCATGGAAATCTTTCATATCTTTATTGTAAAATTCATTTATATTGGGAAATTCATTTTTTAACTTTTGATTTAATTTATAGCCTAACCACATCATAATATATACAACAATATCAATTTTGCCATCTGCATAATACGAAAAAACTGATTTACCATCATAAAATCTATCTAATAACCATAAGCACCCACCGTTAATTCGATTGGTATCATTATCACATTTTTTATCAGGGCAGTAAGTCGTGAGCATTCCACTTGTAGAAAAATAATTTCCAGAACCATCCGATTCATCGGACAAATTCTCCCTCAAAGTATCAAACTGTTCACACTAAGAAACAATTTTAAAAAATCAAATAAAAATGTCTATTAAAATGAACGTATTATTAATTTTAGATAGTACAATATCAAAAATGTGTAATAACAAATATTTTTATTCAAGAAATTGTATGTACCACTCTACTAGTTAACATATTGGAGATTTATTTTTAAACTATAAATTAAGTATATCATATTAATTTCATATATTGCATCAGAATAGAGGACATAAAATTGGATTCTCTATATAAAAATTATCTGTAGTTAACCATATTTTATTTTTAGTATTAATTTAAAATTAATGTAAGTAATAATACAATAGTAATACTATAGTAAGTTTATATATATATTATTGAAATTATATAAATTGCCTTAAATTGGAGATATTTGTTTTGGTCATATGTATAACATAAATTATGCTTAAATTTATGATTATTAATAATATTCATTCTAATTTTATTATAAAAATTTAAGGAATTTTGTAATGAGTTTAAAATACATTCCCTTATGTCTCAATATAGAAAAATACAAAATTGTTTCTCATGTTTTAATAAATATATTTATACCCATGAACATGTAAATATGTAAAAATGTAAAAATTAATAAATCTATTATTAATATATTTTTTAAAAGTATATAAATAAATATTTTCTAATATATTTTAAATATTTAATACTTGTTTCGAATGCTACATACCACTGTTTTATTAAAATTATAGTATTTTCAAATTAAGTTACATGATCCATTTTCTATGCAAATTATATAAATTTATATTGTTTTTAATGAATGTAGATAAATTCAAAATTCATTTTAATGTGCTCAATAACTTTATTTTTATTCCTACATATTACAATTTAGAAGTATTCTTTGTTGGATAATTTTATAATATATTTTCCCATCTTTTCCATTCTTTAAAACAACAATTAGCACTGAATCCGTACTTATAAGCTTAAATAAGTCTTTGAATGCATATTATTTTTAAAATAATGCTTAGTAAATATTAACAAATAAATAAGTATTGATGGAAATTTTAAAGTATAATATAAAACGATGTTTAATTAGGTTGTTATATTATCCTTTAGAGGAGAGAGATAAGATATATTTGCTCTTTTAATATATAAATTAAATTGAATATTCACTAAATATTTTGCACTGTTCATTCTTATATTATATATTTTATTTTTATAGTTATCAATGGATATACATTCAAAAAATTTATTAATATTCTATATTTTATTAATTCTATGGTAAAGTAATGATAATATAATACGCGTTAATATGGAATAATAAAATGATATTTAATATTAATTGAGTCTTTAACCATTTCACTATTGATCCAAATTTTTATAATATAAAACTACAAATCCTAAATTGAATCTTTAACAAATATATAGCATTGATACCTTTATAATGTATTATTATGTGTATTTTCGATAATATTAATGTTTAATTATATAATTTTCCACAAAAAAACAATATTTCAATATTAGTTACTAGTAGAGTAATTTATTATATTATATTTATAGGGGTATAATAATAATGTTATTCTATATATTATATTATTTATAATTATTAGAACAAAATATGATATGAAAATTTATTAATATAGTTATATTTTATTTTTTTAAAATTTTAAATGTAATATATTTATACTTAAAAACTATAAAGCTTAAAAATTAATATTAATTAATCTAATATTATATCTTTATAGTAAATAAACTAATGTATAGAGAACTATTTCTATTATTTGAATTTAATACTTTAGCATAAAATGATACTATATATAAACGAAAATAAAAAGGATTGTATACATATATTTATAATGCAATTTTTTATTAATATGCATATTTTTATTGATTATTAAAAATGTTAGATACATAAAATGCCTTTTATAGATAATGTTGTAATGTCGATTCTCGATCGATATTTATGAATATATATTAATACAGTTCATTTGGATAACATTATTTGAATCAAAATAAATATGATACAAATAATAAGTTTTACTAAATAAAATGTTTCATCAAATAAAAAACATATTATGATAAGCATAATTTAATATAGCTCTGGGTTAACAAATCTTATATAATAAATAATTATGATATATCATAATATGAATTAATATATGCAATATAGACATTTTTTAATCATATTAAATCGATATGAACACTAAATTATATATATTATAATTTATGAAAAAATGTTATGTGACCCTTTTTTGGTTGCATATTTAGGCTTTACCGCGTAATTAAACATATGTGAATGGTCATATATTTAATTAGTGTTCAAATTATAAAAAATTAAATGTAATATAATACTTAGCCCTAACCCGAACATGAGTTCCACAAACACAACCTTGGCCCACAACATAAAAACTATATAAAATTATGCAAAAATTACTTTCCAATAGACAGTTTCTTAAAATATGTAAATCATTATTATTATTCCTGAAATAGCCATTCTCTTAGAATCATATATTAATGATTCATTCTCTTCTTTATATTTTTTATTTTTTCTCTTAATTTTTGTTTTTGAAATCGTTTCCGAAATCCAAATAACGAATACTAATATAAAAAATTAAAAAAATGTACGATTTTTTTGTTAAAGTTTGGATATATATAATGAAAATAATTTTTTAATTCCTTATTATTTACCTTATAAGAAATTCCTAAAAAAAATGCTATTGCACCAAATATCGATAAAACTATAAATGATTTGTTTGCTATCGACGAACTTGATGTAACTCCAGACATTTGTGCATAAATGTTTGTTGATATTTCTGGAAGAGATGTAGTATTGCTACATTTGTCTTTTAATTTATTATAATCAGTTGATAAAGTATATAATATTTTATTATGTGAACTGTCATTAGTAATGTTAGGATCTTTGTTAAGTTCTTCATATTTTTCAGCAAATTTATTAGCTTTTTCCAAACATTTTGTGCAATCTTTCTTTTTTTCATCAAATTCAGTATACGTTTCACATAATAATTTAAATGCTTCATAAAATTTAGATATATCTTTAATATCCAAAAAATATTTTTTTTGATTTAAAAGATCCTTATAGCTCCTATTACCTTCAACACTAATTATAGAGTTTTTATACTGATCACTACCATTTATATATGTAGTATAAAAATGTTGTAGATGGCTGATGTCGCTAATATTATTTTCCTTTAGGGTTAAAATATAACTTAACCATATCATAATGTATTCAACAATATTCATATAATTGTTTGCATATTGCGAAACCAAATTAGAATTCTTAAAGAATGCATTAAAAAAATATAAGCATCCAGCATTAATTTTTTCGAGATCATTACCACAATCACCAGTACAATAGTCTTTGAAATTATTAGCATCTTTAAATTGATATTTTTTATTATTCGAATCATATTCTAAATTCGTCATTACATAAATGAAGTTATTAAACTAAAAAAAATTTAAACAATTAATAAAAACATGTATTATTGAAAATTTTATTAAAATAAAATTTAATGATATTTATATATAATACAATATCAAAAAATGTAAAGGAAATTATTATTATTAAAAAATGTATATACCACATCCTTATCCATTGTGATGAAATTTCATTTTATATTTGTAAATTGAGTAGAATCATGCTATTTTATATACAATACCCCTAATCTGTGACGAAAATACTTTAACCCTATATATAACAATTGCTTGTAGTTAAATATATTATAATTTTTTCAATAATGAAATTAATATACATAATAAAATAATATTATTAGTATAGAAATGTTATATTTCTGTTTATGATAATTAGCTAAATTACCTTAAATAGAGGGTTTCTTAATACATTTTAGTTAAATATATATATAATGAATTTTATACAAAAAATGTTATTGTTACTAACATATGGTATAACTTTATTATAAAAATATATATACTTTTATAAATAATTTAAAGTATGTTTAAACATAGAAAAAGAATATATTTATATCTTATGTTTTAATGATTGTCCTTCTAAAACTTAAATACTGTATAAATCTAAAAAATAAAAAGTTCTATTATTACTATAATCCTTAAAAGTATATAAATAGTCATTTTTTTAAATATATTAAATATTTATACACTTGTTTCTAATACTATATACCATATTTTTATTAAAATTATAGCATTTTCAAATTATGTTACTTACATCTCTATGCGAATTACATAAATTTATATTATTTATAATTAATATAGATAAATTTAAAATGGATTTTAATGTATTAAATAACTTTATGTTTATTCCAATATACTTCAATTTAGAAATATGGCTTATGGGAATTTTATATTCTATTTTACGCATCAATTCCACGGTTTAAAACAATTAGCACTGAACCTGTATTTATTAAGCTATTTATAAGCTTAAATAAGTATTTGAGTATAAATAGCCTTTGAAATAATACATAGTAACTATTAAACATATAACAAATAAATAAGTATTGATGCAAATTTTAAAGTACAATAGAAAACTATGTTTAATTAGGTTGTTATATTACCCTTTAAGAGGAGAGAGATAAGATATATTTCCTCTTTTAGTATATAAATGTAGATAAATATTCGTTGATGTTCTATATAGTTCATTTTTATTTTATGCATTCTACACTTATAGTGATCAATGTACATACATTTAAATAATTTATTAAAAATTCTATATTTTATTAATTCTATGATAAAATAATGATAATATAATACGCGTTAATATCGAATAATAAAATGACATTTAACGTTAGTTGAATCTTTAACCCTTTCTCCATTGATCCTGTTTTTTAGAATATAAAACTACAAATCCCAAATTGAATCTTTAACAAAATATATAAAAATTATATCAGTATAATGTATTATTATATGCCTTTTCGATAAAATTAATATTAATGTTTAATTATATGAAGGTTTCACAATAAAATAATACTTCAATATTAGTTATTGGTAGAATATTTTATTATATTATATGTATATAATAATAACGATATTATATCTATCAAATTATTTATATTTATTAGTACAAACTATGACATGAAATTTTATTAATATACTTATATTTTATTAACAATTTTAAATGTAATATATTTATACCTCAAAACTATAAATCTTAAAAATTAATAGTGATTAATCTAATAGTATACCTTTATAATAAATAAATTAATATATATGAAACTATTTCTATTATTTGAATTTAAAACTTTAGCATAAAATTATATTATATATAATCGAAAATTAAAAGGATAGTATACCTATATTTATAATTAAATTTTTTATTAATATGCATATTTTTATTGATTATTAAAAATGTTAGATGCATAAAATATTTTTTTATAGATATCGTTGTGTTGTCGATTCTCGATCGATATTCCATGCATCTATATTTTATGAATATCTATTATTACAGTTCAGTTGGATAACATGATTTAAATTAAAATCAATGTGGTACAAATAATAAGTTTTACTAAATAAAATATTTAACCAAATAAAGAAACATATTATGATATGCATAATTCAATATAGCTCTGGTTATCAAGACTTATATAATAGGCAATTATGATATCTCATAATATGACTTCATATACAGTCAATATCTGTATTAATATATACAACATAGACATTTTATTTTAATCATATTAAATCGGCATGAACACTCAATTATATATATATTATAACTTATAAAATATGTTATGTAATCCCTTTTATATTAACTTATGACACTTTGGGATGCATATTTGGACATTGTCTCTCATTAAACATATAGATATAGTACATTTATTAATTTGTGTTCAAATTATAAAAAATTAATACAATATAACACTTATCCCTAACCCGAACATGAGTTCCACAAACACAACCTTGGCCCACAACATAAAAACTATATAAAAGTTATGCAAAAATTATTTCGAAATAGACAGTTTCTTAAAATATATAAATCATTATTACTATTCCTGAAATATTCACTCTCTTCGAATCATATATTAATGATTCATTTTCTTCTTTATTTTTTTTATTTTTTCTCTTAAATATTGTTTTTGAGCTCGTTTCCGAAATCCAAATAACGAATACTAATATAAAAACGGTAAATGAGTTTTTTTTGTTAATGTTTGCATATATATAATGAAAATATTTTTTAAATTCCTTATTATTTACCTTATAAGAAATTCCTAAAAAAAATGCTATTGCACCAAATATCGATAAAACTGTAAATAATTTCTTTCCTGTCGACGAACTTGATGATCTAACTCTAGATATGTATGCAGAAACGTCTGCTGTTATCTCTGGAAGAGGTGTAATACTGCTATTTTTATTTTTTAATTTATTATAATCAGTTGATAAAGCAGTCAATATTTGTTTATACGAACTACCATCAGTATTATTATAATTTTTACTAAGTTCTTGATATTTGCTAACAAATTCATTAGCATTATTTAACAGTATGTTGCTATCTTTACCCATTGCTACATTACCATACATGCTACATATTAATTTGGATACATCATAAAATTTAGACAGATCTTTAATATTAATATTCAACAAATAATTTTGTTTATCTATGAATTTCTTAAGATCTGTAAATCTACTGGAATCATTTATAAATTTACTATATTTACTATTATCATTTACATGTTTAGTATAAAATTCATTTATTTTGGTGGTGCTGTTCTCTGAGTTTTGGCTTAATTTGTAACTTAACCATAAAATAATATATAGAAAAAATGGTTTAGTATCATTTTCAGTATTACCTTTACTTGGATATTTAATAAAATATTTTCCAAGTAACCATAAAAATCCAATCGTAATTTGTTCGAGTTCAGTATTGCAGTCTTCACCAGGGCAGTAATCTTTGAAATTACTAATATTTTCTAGGTCAGTTTCTGCCTTTTCACTTAATTCATCGGGTAAATGCTTCCTCAAAATATCAAAGTTTGAACACTAAAATTCATTTAAAAAAAATGATAAAAATATGTATTAAGAAAGTGTTATTAAAATAAAACTAGTGAAGTTTATAGGGAATATAATATCGAAAAGTGTACATACTAGAGTATCATCCATTATGATGGAATATAATTTATAATCTCTAGGTTAAGGGGGTATCATATTATATATATATTCTAAAATAGGTAATACAATTATTTAACTCTATGTACAGCAATTATCTGTAGATAAAAATATTTTTATTCTTATTAATTTCAATTTAAATATAATATGGAACAATATATACTTTTATGGTAGTTAGATAAATTACCTTGTTTTAGGGGTTGTTTAATACACGTTTTATCATATGTATATATAATACAATTTTGCATAAATTGTTATCCTTAATAACACTCATATGAGCATTATTATAAAAATGAATATACTTTTATAATGAATTTAAAGTATGTTTGAACATAAAAAATGAATATATTTATATCTTCTGTTTTAATGATTTCAATTCTAAAACTTAAATACTTTATAAATCTAAAAAATACAAAATTCGATTATTACTATAATCCTTAAAAGTATATAAATAGTTATTTTTTTAAATATATTAATTTTTTATATACCTTTTCTTATAATATATAATATAGTTTTTTTTAATTATAACATTTACAAAATAAGTTGCATTGTTCTCTTTTTTAATTGTATATATATAATTTTAATATTATTTTTATTTGATATATATTCATTCCAATCAAATTTAACATTTTCAATAACTTTATTTTTATTCCTATATATTCCAATTTATAAATATTCTTTATTGGGTAATTTTATAATATATTTTGCACTTATTTCCCACGGTTTAAAACGATAATTAGCACTTAACCCGTATTTATAAGCTTAAATGCGTCTTTGAATGCATATTGTTTTTAAAATAATACTTAGTAAATATTAAATATATAACACAAATACGTATTGATAAAATTTTTTAAGTATAATAGAAAATTATGTGTATTAGGTTGATATATTGCACTTTGAGAGGAGAGATAAGGGAAGTATGATTTTTTAAGACAAGGATGTAGCCATATAATATTTACTTATTATACATAGATTAATTATATTTTTTACCATTAAACCTTTTAACTCATGTATGTATATATTAAAATTCTTCATTAAAAATGGCTTATAAATATTTTCAAATATATAGTTTACTTTTATATTTTAATAAATAATATTGTACTAGATGTTTTATAATAAACTATATTTTTAAGTAAACTATGGAATTATTAATATTATTTTGCTTGATAGTGTTAATTCTAATATTATCGCATTAAAGCATATTTAAATAAATATTATAATATTTCATTTGATATTGCATGTATACAATTTTAGTCTTATCATACCTTTAATAATATATATAATGAATTTATACCCATGTAATGTATCAAATTAACATAATGTATTTTTCGTATTTAATACTTTATCTATTGCTATTACTATTATTAATGTTACTGATAGATCACTGTATAGTACAACGGAATAATTAATGCCCTTAATATAAATACTTTAAATCAATGTATAATATGTCCGTGATTCATTGTTTAAAATATAACATTTTATAACATATATAATACCTCGTAAAACGATATATTTATAATACATATTTATTAATTTATATATGATAAACTAATAAAAGTAATATTAGTTCAAATTAAATTAATTATTATTTGCCTTTTCGATAAAATTAATATTAGTATTTAATTATATGAAGTTTCCACAATAAAACAATATTCCAATATTAGTTATTAGTAGAGCATTTTATTAAATTATATGCATAGATATATAATAATAACGCTATTCTATATATCATATTATTTATAATTATTATAACAAAATATTATATTAAATATTATTAATATAATTGTATTTTTTTAATTAACTAATAATATAATATATTTCTAATTTATATACACCTCATAGCTTTAAAATTTAAAAATGAATACTGATTAATCTAATGTTATACATTTATAGTAAATAAATTAATGTATATAAAACAATTTATATCAATATAAATTAAAACTTTAACATAAATGCAAAGTATTTAAATGAAAAAAGTGAGTATTATATATATATATTTATAATTTATAAATTTATTATATATATACATAGTGTATTTTTTATGTATTAATAAAAGTGTTAGAAGCATAGCAATATTTTATAGACAATGTTATATTGTCGAATATCGATCGATATTTTATGAATATATATTATTACAGTTCATTTGGCGTAATATAATTGAAATTAAAACAAATATGATACAAATAATAAGTTTATTAAATAAAATGTTTCATCAAATAAATAAATATATTGCGTATTATGATATGCATAATTCAATATAACTCTCTGTTAACAAGTCTTATATAATAAATAATTATGATATATAATAATATGAATTAATATATGCGATATAAACATTTGTTTTAATCATATTAAATTGATATGAACACTAAATTATATATATTATAATTTATGAAAAAATGTTATGTGACCCTTTTTTGGTTGCATATTTGAACTTTTAACTTCATTTTCGATTAAACATATAGGGATGGTACATATAATTAATTAGTGTTCAAATTATAAAAAATTAAATAAAGATATAATACTTAATCCTAACCCGAATATGGGTCCCACAAACACAACCCTAACCCACAACATAAAAACAATATAAAAACTATGATCAAAAATTACTTCGAAATAGACAGTTTCTTAAAATAAATCAATCGTCATATTCAGAATAATTTATTAATGATCAGTTTTCTTCTTTATATTTTTTATTTTTTCTCTTAAATGTTGTTTTTGAACTCTTTTCCGAAATCCAAATAACGAATACTAATATAAAATGTTAAGAAACGTATTATTTTATTATTAACGTTTACATATATATAATGAAAATATTTTTTTAATTCCTTATTATTTACCTTATAAGCAATTCCCACGAAAATTGGTATTGCAGCAATTATCGATAAAACTGGAATTAATTTGTTTGTTATCGGCAAACTTGGTGATGTAGCTTCATAATTTTGTAAAGAAGTTCGTTCAGAACTTTGTACACTATTTTCTTTTACTTTTATTGGTGAAAGGGATTGAATATCGCTACAATCATTTTTATTACTTTTACAATAAATTTTAAAATTATTATAATCATCTGATAATGTAGACAATACTTGATAATAGGGACTATCTTTAGTAATATTAAGATTTTTGTTAAGTTCATCATATTTTTTAACAAATTCATTAGCATTGTCTAAATATCTCTTATCTGTTTTTGTGTTTGCACTAAGTCCAGTATACATTTTACATAATAGTTTAAATGCATCATACAAATTAGACACATCTTCAAATTTAATATCCATCAAACATTTGTTTGCTTCTATGAACTCCTTAAAATTCATATATCCCGTACTGTCTTTTAATGAATTACTACAATCTTGTTCTTTTTTTATACAAGTATTATAATGCGTATTATCCTTTATATGCACTCCATAAAAATCATTTAGGTTGTTGATGTTATTGACTTTCTTTAGACTTAACATATAACTTAACCATATCATAATGTATATAATAAACGATTTATGTTTTTTATCATTAGAACCCTTAAAAGCAGTAATCCTATTAATAATATTTTGCTCGAACAACCATAGAAATCCAGCATTTATTTTATCGGCATTAGTTTCACATTTATTTTCTGAATCTGCAATAGGACAATACTTCTTAGCACTCCCTAATGTATGAATATCACTACTTTTAGAGATGTTTAAGTCATCGGGTAAATAGTTTCTCAGTTTATCAAACCTCAAACACTAAGAAAACATTTAAAAAAGTATAATAAAAATATATTTTAATTAAACTCTTATAAAATAAAGTTTAATGATATATATAATACAATTTCAAAAAAAGGGAATTATTAAAAAATGCATATACTATTTGGTTATCCATTATAATGGAATTTTATTTTTGATTTGTAAATTGAGTAAAAACATCTTGTTTTATATACACTTCCCCCAATATGTGACGTAAATACCTTAACCCTATAAATAACAACTGTCTGTAGTTAAATATATTATATGTTTTTCAATAATTAAATTAATATAGAATAATAAAATAATATTATTACAAAGAAAAGTTACATTTATGATAATTAGCTAAATTACCTTAAATAGATAGTTTCTTAATACATTTTTGATCAAACGTATATATACTGCATTTTATAAAAAAAAATAATGTTCTTACTAACATCTGGTATAACTTTATTATAAAAATGGATATACTTTTATAAAAAATTTAAAGAATTTTTGAACATATAAAAAGAATATATTTATATCTTATGTTTTAATGGTTGCCCTTCTAAAAATTAAATGGTGTATAAATTAAAAAAAAAATTATTATTACTATAATCCTTAAAAGTATATAAATAGTTATTTTTTAAAATATATTAAATACTATATACTTGTTTCTAATACTATATGCCATGTTTTATTAAAATTATAGTATTTTCGAATTAAGTTACATGCTCCATTTTCTATGAAAATTATATATATTTATATTATTTTTATTTAATATATATAAGTTCATAATCCATTTTAATGAGTACAATAACTTTATTTATATTCCTATATGCTTCAATTTGAAATATACCTTATTGAGTAATTTTATAATATATTTTGCGTATCTTTTCCATTCTTTAAAACAACAATTAACACTGAATCCATACTTATTATGATATTTATAAGCTTAAATAAGTCTTTAAGTTCATATTGTTTTTAAAACCATACTTAGTAAATATTAAATATTAACATATAAATAAGTATTGGTGCAAATTTTAAAGTATAATAGAAAACTATATGTGATTAGGTCATCATATTGTCCTTTAAGAGGAGAGAGATAAGATATATTTTCTATTTTAGTATATAAATTTATGTAAATATTCGTTAAATTTTCTGGATTGTTCACTTTTATCTTATATATTCTATTTTTATAGTTATTAATGCATATACATTAAAATAATTTATTAAAAATTCTATATTTTATTAATTATATGGCAACGTAATGTTTTAGATTAAAAAATCATTATTCAATAAAAACTAATAATATAATAAGAGTTAATATGGAATAATAAAATGACATTTAACATGAATTGAGTCTATCATTTTCTACATGGATCCAAATTTTTATAATATAAAACCAAATATCCCAAAGTGGAGCTTTAACAAATATATAAAAATTATATCATTATAATACACTATTATTTGTCTTTTCGGTAATATTAATGTTTAATTATATGAAGGTTTCAAAATATAACAATATTTCAATATTAGGTATTGGTAGAGTATTTTATTAGATTATATGTATAAGCATATAATAATAATGCATTCTATCTACCATATTATTTATAATTATTAGGAAAATTATTATAACAAAATATGATATTAAACTTAATATGCTTATATTTTTTCAAATAACTATTTATAATATATTTTCAATTTATTAATACCTCAAAATATTAAGTTTAAAAATTAATAGTGATTAATCTATTATTATATCTTATGGCAATAAATTATGGAGCATAAAGCGATTTTTATTAATACTAATTAATTTTGATACAAATGTTAAATACAAAAAGATAACAGTAACTACAATTAAAACTTCAAAAAATGTTAGAAGCACAATAATATTTTATAGATAATGTTTTATTGTCGATTCTCGATCGATATTCCATGAATCTATATTTTATGATTATCTATTATTACAGTTCAGTTGGATAACCTGATTTAAATTAAAATAAATATGATACAAATAATAAGTTTTACTAAATAAAATATTCATTAAATAAAGAAACATATTATGTTATACATAATTCAATATAATCACAGATTAACATGTTTTATGTAATTGACAATTATGATATATCAAATATCTATATTAATATATGCAATATAGACATTTTATTTTAATCATATTAAATCGACACGAACACTCAATTATATATATTATAACTTATAAATATGTTATGTAACCCATTTCATATTAATGGCAGTACCCATTTGGGGGTACATATTTTGAAAATCATCTCGTGATTAAATATACGGATATAGTACATATATTTAATTAGTGTTCGAATTATAAAAAATTAAATAAAGATATAATACTTAGCCCTAACCCGAATATGGGTTCCACAACATAAAAACTATATAAAAATTATGCAAAAATTACTTCCCAATAGACAAATTCTTAACATATATTAATCATTATTAATATTCGAATAATATATTAGTGATTTATTTTCTTCTTTAGTTTTTTAGCTTTTCTCTTAAATGTTGTTTTTGAGATCGTTTCCGAAATCCAAATAACGAATACTAATATAAAATGTTAAGAAACGTATATTTTTTTGTTAATGTTTGCATATATAATCAAAATAATTTTTTAATTCCTTATTATTTACCTTATAAGAAACTCCAAATAAAATTGATGCTGCAACAAATATAATTGCAATTGCAATTAGTGTATTTTTTATTATTGAACTTCGTGAGCAAGCTACAAGTGATGAAACATTAGCACACTTAACACTATTATATTTATTTTCAAAAATTTTATAATCTTTTAATAAACTAAACCATAGTTCAGAATAAGAATCTCCTTTAGTAATATCTAAAGCGTTTTTATGTTTTTCATATTTTTCAAAAAATTCTCCAGCATTTTCTAAACATGTCTTGCATTGGGTTTCTTTTGGATCAAGTTCACTATACACGCTACATAATGATTTAAATGGATCATAATAATTAGATATATCTTTAATATACATATTCATCGATTCTATTTTATTTTCTATAACATCCTTTTTAATTTTATCACCATTATTAACACCTACATTCTCCTTATAACATTTATTTATTTTTATATGTTTATCATAAAAATCTTTTAATTTGGTCGTTCCATTTTCTGTTTTTTGATTTAGTTTATAACTTAACCATAAAATAGCGTATTCAACAAGTTTACCACTATCTATATCTTTCTCATCAAAAAGATTTAGTAACATTATAAAACCAGAGGTAATATTTTCTTCATCACTACTACATTTATTACCAGGGCAATAAAAATTTAATAAACTCCCATAAACCTTTTCTCCCGAGTCGTTCGGATCATCATCAAAAGATTTATCGACCACATTAATTGCATCACACTACGAATATATTTTACGAATTAAACAAAAAAATGTATTGATATAAATGTTACTATAATTTAAATTAATATAATTTATAGGAATACAACATACGAATAATATAAGAAAAAAGATATATACCACTTTATAAGACATTATAATGAAATTCTGTTATAATTTGGAGATTATGCGGTGTGATGTTGTTTATATATATTGCATAGAATATATATTATATTTACTTAAGCTCTTTACATAGAAATTGTCTTTCGTTAAATATATTATTCTTAATTTTAACTTCATATAAAACAATAATACATTAGTATTACTAAGATCATATTATACTTATTTTATGACATTTAGCTAAACTATCTTAAATAGAGGATTGCATAATACGTTTTATACAAAAAATACTATTCTTATTACCATTTCATATAACTTTATTATAAAAATTAATGTACTTTTATATTGAATTTAAAAAATATATACATATGCTTTAATATAGAACACAAACAACGTCATAAAACTCAAATACTGCACAAATATAAAAAATTAATAAATCTATTATTATTAGAATCCTTAAAGTATATACTTGTTTCTTATAATATATAATATAGTTTTTTCTAAAATTATAGCATTTTCAAATTAAGTTACATGTTCCATTTTCTATACAAATCAAATAATTTATATTATTTTTATTTAATATAGATATATTAAAAAATAATTTTAATGCGTTAAATAACTTTATTTTTATTTCTACATATCCCAATTTAGAAGTATTCTCTATTGGGTAATTTTATAATATATTTTCCCATCTTTTCCATTATTTAAAGCAACAATTAGCACTGAATCCGTACTTATTAATATATTTATAAGATTAAATAAATCTTTGAATGTATATTGATTTTAAAATAATACATAGTAAATATTAAATATTAACATATAAATACATTCTGATGGAATTTAAAGTATAATAGAAGGCTGTGCGTAATTATGTTGTTAAATTACCCTTTAAGAGAAGAGAGATAAGATATATTTTCCATTTTAACATATAAATTTAGATAAATATTTCCTAAATACTATACATTGTTCATTCTTATCTTATATACTTATTGATATAGTTATCAATGTATGTACATTCAAATAATTTATTAAAATTTCTATATTTTATTAATTATATGGTAATGTAATGTTTTAGATTAAAAATGATTATTCAATAAAAACTAATAATATAATAAGAGTTAATATGGAATAATAAAATGACATTTAACATGAATTGAGTCGTTATAATTTTCTCCATGGATCCAAATTTTTATAATATAAAACCACATTTCCCAAATTGAATATTTAACAAAAATATAATCATTGATATCTTTATATTGTATTATTTGTCTTTTCGATAATATTAATGTTTATTATATGATGTTTTCACAATATAACAATATTTCAATATTAGTTATTGATAGAGTATTTTATTAAATTATATGTATAGGCATATAATAATAACGTATTATATTTATCATATTATTTATAATTACTAGAACAATAACATTAAATTTTATTAATATAATTATATTTTATTTTTTAAATATTATTTATTTATATCTCAAAATATAAAGTTTAAAAATTAATAGTGATTAATCTATTATTATACCTTATGATAATTAAATTAATATATATATAACTATTCCTACCAATATAAATTAGAACATTAGCATAAATTCAAATTATTGAAATGAAAAAAATGAGTATTATATATATTTATAATTTATAAATTTATTATAATATATCTATAGTACATTTTTTATGTATTACTAAAAATGTTAGATGCATAAAATGACTTTTATAGATAACGTTGTATTTTCGATTCTCGATCGGTATTTCATGCATCTATATTTTATGAATATATATTATTACATTTCAGTTGGATAACATGATTTAAATCAAAATAAATATGATATAAGTTATAAGTTTTACTAAATAAAATTTTCATAAAATAAAGAAACATATTATGATATGCATAATTCAATATAGCTCTGGGTTATCAAGTTTTATATAATGAAAATTATGATATTGCATAATACAACTTCATATATATTCAACATCTATATTAATATATACAATAAGACATTTTGTTTTAATCATATTAAATCGGCATGAACACTCAATTATATATATTATAACTTATAAAGCATGTTACGAAATTCATTACATATTAGCTTATACCCCTTCTTGGTTGCATATTTGAACTTTTGATTTCATCTTGTGATTAAAAATACAGTATAGTACATATATTAAATTAGTGTTTAATTATAAAAATTAAATAAAAATATAATACTTAACCCTAACCCGAATATGGGTTACATAAACACAACCCCGACCCACAACATAAAACTATATAAAAATTATGCAAAAATTATTCATTTCTAAATAGACACTTTCTTAACATATATAAATCATTATTACATTCCTGAAATAGTACTACTCTTCGAATCATATATTATTGATTCATTCTCTTCTTTATATATTTTATTTTTTCTTTTAATTTTTGTTTTTGAAATCGTTTCCGAAATCCAAATAACGAATACTAATATAAAATGTTAAGAAGCGTATAATTTTTTTGTTAACGTTTGGATATATATAATAAAAATAATTTTTAAATTCCTTATTATTTACCTTATAAGAAATTCCTAAAAAAAATGCTATTGCACCAAATATCGATAAAACTATAAATAATTTGTTTGTTATCGACGAACTTGATGATGGGTCTTCAGAAATTTGTTCTAATGTTTGTACAATTTGTTCAGAATTTTTTACATCATTTTCTGCTTTTTCTATCGTTGGGAAGGATGAATTGGAACATTTAGCACTACATTTCTTTTTAAAATTATCATAATCCTTTGATAGTGTAGACAATAATTTATAATATGGACTACCTTTAGTAACATTAGGACTTCCCTTCATTTTTTTATATTTTACAACAAATTCTTTAGCTTTCTCCGAATATTCATTGCATTTTGGATTTTTTTCATCAAATTCATAATACATCATACATAATCTTTTAAATTCATTATATAACTCAGATATAATGCTCATATCCATATTTATCAAATCTTTTTTTTTATCTATAAGCTCCTTATAATCTTTATATTCCTTAACATCAGTTATAGACTTTTTATACATATCATTATTTATATATGTGTCATAAAAATATCGTAGATTAGTCTTATTTTCTTCACTTTTCTTTAGGTTTAACATATAACTTAACCATATGATAATGTATTCAACAATATCGATGTTACTTTTTGCATACGACTTAAACGCAGAAGAATCCTTAAAGAATGCATCAAGCAAATATAAACATCCAGCATTAATTTTTGCGAGATCATCACTACAGTTGTTACTACTACAATACCCACTTAAAGCGTCTCTATTAATAATAATTTGATACTCTCCTTTTCCGTTTGGACTTTTGTAAATCGAGTTACTTATAGAAATGAGTATTCCACACTAAAAAAGCATTTAAAAACAATTAATAAAAACGCGAATTATTAAAAATTTTATTAAAATAACGTTTAATGATATATATAATACAATATCAAAAAATGTAAAGGAAATTATTATTATTAAAAAATGCATATACCACTTCCTTATCCATTGTGATGAAATTTCATTTTATATTTGTAAATTGAGTAGAATCATGCTATTTTATATACGATGCGCCAAATATGTGACGCTAATACTTTAACCATATATACAACAACTGTCTGTAGTTAAATATATTATAAGCTTTTCAATAATTAAATTAATATAGAATAATAATATAGTAGTATTACTAAAATAATATTATACTTATTTTATGGCAATTAGCTAAATTACCTTAAATAGAGGGTTTATTAATACATTTTAGTTAAATATATATATATAATGAATTTTATACAAAAAATACTATTCTTACTAACATCTGGTATAACTTTATTATAAAAATGGATATACTTTTATAAATAATTTAAAGTATGTTTGAACATATAAAAGGAATATATTATATCTTCTGTTTTAATGATTCACCTTCTAAAACTTAAATACTGTATATATCTAAAAAATAAAAAATTATATTATTACTATAATCCTTAAAAGTATATAAATAGTAATTTTTTTAAATATATTAAATATTTATATAGTTATTTCTAATACTATATACCATGTTTAATTAAAATTATATTATTTTCGAATTAAGTTGCATTGTTTCCTTTTTTAATTGCATATAAATAATTCTAATATTATTTTTATTTAATATAAATACGTTCATAATCCATATTAATGAACCTAATAACTTTATTTTTATTCTTATATAATTAAATTTATAAATATACCTTATTAGATAATTTTATAATATATTTTGCACATCTTTCTCACGGTTTAATACGACAATTAACACTGTAACCGTATTTATATGCTTAAATACGACTTTTAATGCATATTGTTTTTAAAATAATACTTAGTATATATTAATTATTAACATATAAATAACTATTGATGCAAAATTTAAAGTATAATAAAAAACTATGTGTAATTAGGTTGGTATATTTACATTTTAGATAGGAGAGATAAGGGAAGTATCCTCTTTAAAGACAAGGATGTAGCCATATGAGACTTACTTATTCTACATACCTTAATTATACCTTATATTTTTTACCATTAAACTTTCAATTAATGTATACATTAAAAATAACTTAGAATTATTACTTTTCTAAATATATAGTTTGATTTTATATTTTATAATAAACTATATTTAGTTTTATGATGAAAAACTATATTTTTAAGTAAACTATAGAATTATTAATATTATTTTGCTTGGTAGCGTTAATTCTAATCTTACCACATTAAAAAATATTAAGTCAAAATTGTAATATTTCATTTGATATGTATGCATACAATTTTAACCTTATCATACCTTTAATAATATGTATAATTAATATATATCAACGTATTTGAATCAAATGGATTTAATGATTTTTTCGTATTTAATACGTTTATCTATTGTTATTACTATTACTATTATTATTACCATATCAATGTATAGTACAATGAGATAATTAATTCACTCAAGAGGAATATTTTAATTCAATTTGTATTTGTCCTTGTTTCATTGTTTTAAAGTATAACATTTTAGATCATATTATTTCGTAATAACAATATATTTAAATTATATATTTGTCAAGTATATATATAATAACCTAATAAACATATTATTAGTTCAAATTAATTATTACATACTTTTTCTGTATATTTTGCATTAATATATAATTGTATATATTTCCAAATTTAACATATTTCAGTTTTAGCCATTTATACAATATTATATATATATATATTAGAACAATAACGCTATTCTATATATCATATTATTTGTAATTATTAGAAAAATTATTAGAACAAACTATAACATTAAATTTTATTAATATACTTATGTTTTATTGTTTTAACTATTTTAAATATAATTTATTTATACCTCAAAATATAAAATTTAAAAACTAATAGTGATTTATCTATTATTATATCTTATGATAAATAAATTATGGCATATAAAACAATTTCTATTAATACTAATTAATTTTAATACAAATGTAAAGGAAATACAAAAAAGAATAGCACTACAATTAAAACTTCAAAAAATATTGTATATATAGTTCATTTTTTTATGTGTTACTAAAAATGTTAGAAACATAATAATATTTTATAGACAATGTTATATTCTCGATCGATATTTATGAATCTATATTTTATGATTATCTATTATATATTGGTGATATGTTTAATTAATATCAAAAACCCATATATTAATCCGAATATATATTATAATGTAGATGAATATTCAAAATGAATAATCTTATAATTCATACCCATCCTCATATAATGCTATTATTACAGTTCGGTTGTATAATATAATTTAAAGTGTAACACAAATTATAGGCTTTCTAAATAAATGTTTCGTCAAATAAAGAAACATATTTTGATATCCACAATTTAATATAATCCCTAATCAAGTTTTATAAAGGCAATTATAGTATAGCACAATACGACTTCATATATAGCCAATATCTATATTAATATATACAATATAAATATTTTACTTTAACTATATTAAATCGGCATGAACACTCAATTATATATATTATAATTTATTAAAAAATGTTATGCATCCCCTTTCATATTAATGGTTATGTTCCTTTGGGGGTGTACATATTTGGATTTACTTTCGATATTAGACATACAGGTATAGTATATATATTTAATCACCATTTATAGACAAATAAATATTATCAAATTATAAACAAATTAATAAAAAAATACCTCCAACTCAAAACATAGATTCCATAGAACAAAACTATAACACATAGTACAGAATCATGACCCAAAATATTAGTTCCCCAAAACGCAACACTGAACCCTTTCATATGCATATATATCAACATCTATTATTGACTCAATTAAATAAATGTAATGCATTTATGAAATTGTTTATAGTATTATTCTATTAATAAACTTCAAAAGATGATATTTCGTCAAATTTTACTTGCATTATATAAAATTATATACATACAAATAATAAATACTATGATTATAGCAAATGGATCAATCTTATTTCAATTATTAATTATTTTAGAAACAATATTTCACAAATTATATACTATAAATAAGTATAAATAACAAAAAAAATTATATAAATATATATATGTTAGTGGTTTATTCAAATATATAATCAAAATATATTACGTTTATTTTAATAATTACATAATAAAATTATAAACTTAAAACGGGAGTTTGTAAATGTAGAAAAAAGCAGCATAATTCATTCGTCTAGAAATATCACGTGCCAAACATGGCAGTTTAAGTGATAATTAAAAAGAATAATTTTGTTCGTTTTTTAGTTCGATATCACTTGAATATAATTATTATATGAAGATTATTTACTTGGTTTTTTTTTTAAAAGGCATTTTTCTATTGGTTCTTTAGATTCTAATAAAATCTTAAAAAGTTTTGGATTGTTTTCACGAATGTTTTTCAAATTTTGTTGCATCTGAAATATTTCCTTAGAAGTAGATTTATCGTTATTTGAATATATTTTTTCGGATGTTTCTTTTAATTGTAATATATCCTTTAAATCTTCTTGTTTTTTGGGAATAAGCTCAGGCTTAATTCCTTCCATCTGCATTGTTTCCTTAGGACGAGATTCATTGCTATTTGGATATAGTTTTTCGAATGTTTTTTGTAATTTTAATATATCCTCTAAATGTTTTTGATCTTTTGGAATAAACTCACTCTCAACTGTTCCAATTCGAATTTTTACCGTAGGAAGAGATTCATTACTTGAATATATTACAACTATTTGATTATGTGGAAAAGTTAAGGGTACATCCCTAATTATAGTTTTTATTTGTTTATTTTGTTTATTTTTTTTACATATACCAAAACAATTAAATTCTCTATCATCTTCATCATCTTTAGGATTGTTATTCTTTAACTGTGTTTCGTTACTTTTGTTTCTGTCTTTAGTGCCACGAATACTTTTATTTCTTACATCATATACCTTATATTGGTAATACAAGTGAATAAACATACAATATATATATGCGTTAATGTATACATCACCACATGTAAATAACTATTATTATATAATTTTCTATATATTAGTTTATATTTTGTTTTGATAACTTACTTTCTGTTCGAAGCAATGCACTGACACAGCCAAAAGGGAATATAAGACGATACAAACTAAACTAAATATCCTCTTATTCATTTTCTTATTAATAAAAAGTGTTTCCTCGAAGCAGAACGCTTTAAATAATATATAGGTTTTATTCCTTTTCAGTTTCCTTTTTATCTATTATTATTGTAAAACAATAATTCTATTATTTAATATTACAGTTTGTTTAATTTTAATTTATATAAGCAAACTATTTGATATTTATGAAAGTATATTATAATAAAGTTGTATGTTGCTATTTAAAGCATCAACAAATTTATAATCCTGTAATTATAAGTTAGAAAAATTTAATATTTATTTTTACTTTAATATAAATAATAAAAATAAATAATATAATTTATTTTAAATTCATAAAAATATATATAACAATTTGTTATAAATACATAAAAATATATATATTTGTTCTGAATGTTTTTTATTTAGTTGAACCATTATATTTAATATAACAAAGTTATTTTTTATACTTAAAATATAAATAAATTAATGCACTAATTTATATGAATATATCATCATATAAATATATAACAACTGCTATCATCAGAGATATAAACATGCAATTGCTAGAATGTTTATATTTAGTTTTTTTTTCAAATAACAACCAACTTTCGAAAAAATTGCATTATTTTAATTATATACAAATAAGTTTATGTAACAAATTCAACCTAAAATATATCTTTTGCATATTTTTATATAAGTAAGTCTTTAGTATAATCTAAAGGTTCATTTAATAATATGTTTTATACTTTATAAACTTATATTTTTCTATTAACGTTTGTCTACATGCAAATTAATAAATATTAATTATGATAATAAAATATTAGATACATATATATTGTAAATCAATATATCCAAACATATGAAAAACAATTAACAACAGTTGTTGTTTGCATCTAAATGCATTTTTATTTTTATACTTCTCAACTGTTTAATATTATTTAATAATATTCTACATTTTATTTACCACTTTTTTGTAAGTTTTTTTTTTCATAGATTGGTATATAATAAATTTATTTATATAACTATGAATATACAACATCAAATATATTATTTCTATTAAAATAATATAAAATATTCATATTTTTAAATGCAATTCAAAAAACAATACATATAGAACTAATTTATTTTTATTCCAAATCGAAAAATGAAGTATACTTAATTTTATTAACTTTTATTTTCATCATATTCAATTAACAGATGTTAATACACCTATGTATTTAACAATACAATATTTTGACTTTTATAAATAATAATTAAAAACAAATAAATATTATAATTCAGTTATAATAGAGAATTCCATCATATAGAAAAGTTATTTTATGTTTTACTATAAAATATGAAATAGAATCTTAACCTGACTCCCATTTATGAAAATTAATATATTAATAGACAAATTTACTATTTATTATTATTTAAATTAAAATATAAGTTAATTAAATTTATCATATAAATAATCGTCTTTTATAAACAAAAAAATCAACAAACAAAATAAATTAATAAGTATACAGGATGGACCTGCATATGTTTGTATATATTTAATAATCCCATTTTCTCATCGATGCAATTTACGACTTTTTTCATCGTTTTTCCTTACATCCCCTTCTTCTTTCCAAATTTTTTATATTATGCATCGTAATTATTTAAATCAGCGTTTTATTATAGGATCAAGACGATTCCAATGTTTGATCAATTTCCACATAAAACACTAATCACAACTTAACAATAAAATACAAAAAATACATAGTTCAAATATTTACCATTAAGTTATATTAACACAAAATGCAATTCTTATAATTTTTCAAAATATATTACATTATTCATTCCTTTTCATAGTCATCTTCATTTTCATTTTTTCTTACATATTTAGACTTAATATAAATATTAAAATCTCCAACTTATCCTATACATATTTTTAATAACTTGTTTATTATATATATTTAAAACAATTCCTTAGACTTATAAATATTATAAAATTATAAAAAATTAAATAAAGATATAATACTTAACCCTAACCCACAACATAAAACAACATAAAAATTATGATCAAAATTACTTCCAAGTAGACAGTTTCTTAAAATATACAAATCATTATCACTATTCCTGAAATAGTCACTCTCTTCGAATCATATATTAACGATTCATTCTCTTCTTTATATTTTTTATTTTTTCTCTTAAATATTGTTTTTGAGCTTGTTTCCGAAATCCAAATAACGAATACTAATATAAAATGTTAAGAAACATATGTTTTCTTTGTTAATGTTTGCATATATATAATAATTTTTTTTAATTCCTTATTATTTACCTTATAAGAAATTCCTAAAAAAAATGCTATTGCACCAAATATCGATAAAATTGGAATTAATTTGCTTGCTATCGACGAACTTGATGTAACTTCAGAAACATGTTCAGAAATTATTTTTTCTATATCTGGAGTGAATGGGAAATTTTTACATTTATTTTTTAAATTAGCATAATCATTTAATAAATAAATCAATACATGAAAATTGGAGTTATCTTCAAAAATGTCATGATCTTTGGTAAATTGTTCATATTTTTCAACAAATTTATTAGCTTTTCCCGAACATTTCGTGCAATTTGAGTTGTTTATATCAAGCTCATTATATATGTCACATAATGTATTAAATGCATCATATAATTTAGATACCGTGCTCATATCCATACTTAAAAAATGATCATATATATCTATAAGATCCTTATAACCACCAAATCTTTTAATGTAATTTATATTATTAGTATACTTATCACCATCCCTTATATACGTATTATAAAAAGACTCTATATTGACGTTTTCTTGAGTTTTGATAAGGTTTAATATATAACTTAACCATATCAAAATGTATTGAACAATATAGAAGTTTTCTTTTGCAACCAACTCAAACACAGAAGAATCACGAAAGAATTCATTAAGCAAATATAAACATCCAGCACTAATTTTATCGAGATTACTATTACATTCATTAGTACAATACTTTTGGAAAGCTTCAGCATTTTTAAATTGATAGTAACCAGTACTGTCCATTTCAACAGGAAACCATTCCCTTACATTCTTGAACCTTTTACACTAAGAAAACATTTAAAAACAATTAATAAAAACGTGTATGATTAAAAATTTTATTAAAATAAAGTTTAATGGTATTTATATGTAATACAATATAAAAAAATGTAAAGGAAATTATTATTATTAAAAAATGTATGTACCACTTCTTTATTCATTGTTATAGAATTTTATTTTTGATTTGTAAATTGAGTAAAAGCATGCTGTTTTATATACACTGCACCAAATATGCGACGCAAATACTTTAACCCTATATATAACAACGGTCTGTAGTTAAATATATTATAAGCTTTTCAATAATTAAATTAATATAGAATAATATTATTACTAAAGAAACGCTACATTCCTTTTAATGATAATTATCTAAATTACCTTATGAGGTTACTTAATACATTTTTGATTAAATATATATATGATGCATTTTATACAAGAAATGCATTCTTACTAATATCTGGTATAATTTTATTATAAAAATGAATATACATTTATAATGAATTTAAAGTATATTTGAACATAGAAAAGGAATATATTTATATCCTATTTTTTAATGATCACCCTTCTAAAACTTAAATACTGTATAAATTTAAAAAATATAAATTATATTATTAATATAATCCTTAAAAGCATATAAATAGTCTTTTTTAAAAATATATTAAATACTATATACTTGTTCCTAATAATATATAATATAGTCTTTTCTAAAATTATAATATTTACAAAGTTGTATTGTTCCATTTTCTATGCAAATTACACAAATTTATATTGTTTTTAATGAATGTAAATAAATTAAAAAATAATTTTAATGCGTTAACTAACTTTATTTTTATTCCCATATACTTCAATTTGTAAGTATGCCTTATTGTGTAATTTTATAATATATCTTACGCATCATTTCCAATGTTTAAAACGACAATTAACACTGAACCCGTATTTATAAGCTTAAATAAGTCTTTAAGTTCATATTATTTTTAAAATCATACTTAGTATATATTAAATATTAACACATAAATAATTATTGATGAAATTTTAAAGTATAATAGAAAACTATGTTTAATTAGGTTGTTATATTGCCCTTCAAGAGGAGAGAGATAAGATATATTAGCCTTTAATATATATATTTATATAAACATTTGCTAAATATTATACATAATTTTATCTTATATATTCTACTGTTATAGTTAATGTATATCATTCAAATCATTTATTAAAAATTCTATATTTTATTAATTCTATGATACAGTAATGTTGTTTTGGATTATAAAATGATTATTTACTAAACACTAATGTGAATAATAAAATACCATTTAACATGAATTGAGTCTCTAACCATTTCACCATTGATTCATATTTTTAGAATATAAAACCAAATATCCAAAATTGAATCTTTAACAAATATATAAAAATGATACATTTATAATGTATTATTATTTATCTTTACGATAATATTAATGTTTAATTATATGAATTTTCCACAAAAAAACAATATTGCAATATTAGTTATTGGTAATTTACTAGATTATATGTATAGGCATATAATAATAACGCATTATATCTATAACATAATTTATAATTATTAGAACAAAATATAATATTAAATTTTATTAATATACTTATATTTTTTCTTTTAACTATTTAAAAAATAATTTATTTTGCCTCAAAACTATAAAGTTTAAAAATTAAAGTGACTAATATAATATTATACCTTTATGGTAAATAAATTAATGTATATATAAGTATCTCTATTATTTGAATTTAAAATTTTAGCATAAAATGATACTAAATACAATTGAAAAATAAAAGGATAGTATACATATATTTATAATGTAATTTTTTATTAATATACATATGTTTATTGATTATTAAAAATGTTAGAAACATCATAATATTTTATAGACTATGTTACATTATCGATTCTCGATCGATATTTCATGCATCTATATTTTATGAATATATATTATTACAGTTCAGTTGGATAACATGATTTAATTAAAATCAATATTCTACAAACAATAAGTTTTACTAAATAAAATATTTCACTAAATAAAGAAATGTATTGTATATTATGATATACATAATCCAATATAACTCTGGGTTAACAAGTCTTATATAATGACAATTATTATATAGTCAATATCTATATTAATATATACAATATAGACATTTTATTTTAATCATTTAAAATCGATATGAACACACAATTATATATTTTATAACTTATGAAAAAATGTTATGAGGCCATTTTCATATTAATGGAAGTACCCCTTTTTTGGTTGCGTATTTAGACTTAAGCTTGAGATTAAACATACATGGATGGTACATATATTTAATTAGTATTCAAATTGTAAAAAAATAAATTGCAACATAATACTTAGCCCTAACCCATAACATAAAAACTATATAAAAATTATGCAAAAATTATTTACTTCAAAATAGACAGTTCTTAACATATATCAATAATTATTACTATTCCTGAAATAATCACTACTCTTCGAATAACATATTAATGATTCATTCTATTCTTTATTTTTTTAGCATTTCTCTTAAATGTTGTTTTTGAGATCGTTTCCGAAATCCAAATAACGAATACTAATATAAAATGTTAAGAAGCGTACGGTTGTTCGTTAATGTTTACATATATATAATATTTTTTTTTTAATCCCTTATTATTTACCTTATAAGAAACTCCCAATAAAATTGATGCTGCAACAAATATAATTGCAATTGTAATTAATGTATTTTTTGTTACTGAACTTCGTGGACAAGCTACAAGTGATGAGACATGTTCACATTTAACACTATTATATTTTTTTTCAAAATTTTTATAATCTTTTGATAAACTTAACCATAGTTGAGAATAAGAATCTTCTTCAGTAATATCAAAGTCATTTTTAAGTTTTTCATGTTTTTCAAAAAATTCTTCAGCATTTTCTAAACATGTCTTGCATTGGGTTTTTTTTGGATCAAGTTCACTATACACGTTACATAATGATTTAAATAGATCATAAAAATTAGATATATCTTTAATATTCATTTTCATCGATTTTATTTTTTTATCTATAACACCCATATTAATTTTACCATTACTATCAATAGAATTAGATATATTTTCCTTATAACAACTATTTGTTTCTATATTTTTAATATAAAAATCGTCTAATTTGGTCGTTCCATATTGTTTTTTTTGATTTAGTTTATAACTTAACCATAAAATACCGTATTCAACAAGTTTATCACCATCTATATTTTTATCATCAATATCATTAAAAAGACTTAGTAACAATATAAAACCAGAGATAATCTTTTCTTCATCACTATTACAGCTACTTCCAGGGAAAAACATATTTAAAAAACCTATAGAATTATGTTTTTCCGGGGTTTTCGAATCATCATCAAAATATTTATCGATCGTATTAATTGATTCACACTACGAATATATTTTGCGAATTAAACAAAAGAATGTATTAGCACAAATGTTACTAAAATTAAAATTAATATAATTTGTAGGAATGCAACATACAAATAATATAAGAAAAAGGATACATACCACTTTATAAGACATTATAATGAAATTTCGTTATAATTTGGAGATTGTGCGGGGTATTGTTATTTATATATATTGTATAAAATATATGGTATATTTACTTAATCTCTTTACATAGCAGTTATCTTTTGTTAAACATATTATTCATAATTTTAACTTCATATAAAATAATAACACATTAGTATTACTAAAATCATATTATACTTATTTTATGGCAATTAACTAAATTACCTTAAATAGAGGGTTGCTTAATACATTTTATACAAAAAATACTATTCTTACTAACATTTGGTATAATTTTATTATAAAAATGGATATACTTTTATAATGAATTTAAAAATATATACTTATACATATGTTTTAACATAGAACACAAACAACGTCATAAAACTCAAATACTGCACAAATATAAAAAATTAAGAAAGTTATTATTATTAGAATCCTTAAAGTATATACTTGTTTCTTATAATATATAATATAATTTTTTCTAAAATTATAGCATTTTCAATTTAAGTTACATGTTCCATTTTCTATGCAAATCAAATAATTTATATTATTTTTATTTAATATATATAAATTAAAAAATAATATTAATGCGTTAAATAACTTTATTTTTATTCCCATATACTTCAATTTGTAAGTATGCCTTATTGGGTAATTTTATAATATATTTTACGCATAATTTCCACTCTCTAAAACAACAATTAGCACTGAACCAGTATTTATAAGCTTAAATAAGCCTTTGAATGTATATTATTTTTAAAATCAAACTTAGTACATATTAAATATTAGCACATAAATAACTATTATGTAAATTTTAAAGTATAATAGAAAACGATGTTTAATTAGGTTGTTATATTACCTTTAAGAGGAGAGAGATAAGATATATTGCTATTTTAATATATAAATTAAATTGAATATTCACTAAATATTTTGCACTGTTCATTCTTATATTATATATTTTATTGTTATAGTTATCAATGGATATACAATAAAATAATTCGTTAAAGTTTCTATATTTTATTAATTCATGGTAGAACAGCGATAATATAATACATGCTAATACGGAATAATAAAAAGACATTTAACGTTAATTTATCATTTACCATTTTCTCTATTTATTCAACTTTTTAGAATATAAAATTACAAATCCCAAATTTAATTTTTAACAAAATATATAAAAATTATGCCATTATAATGTATTATTATGCGTCTTTTCGATAAAATTAATATTTAATTATATGAAATTTCCATAATAAAACAATATTTCAATATTAGTTACTAGTAGAGTATTTTATTATATTATTTTTATAGGGGTATAATAATAACGTTATTCTATCTATCTTATTATTTATAATTATTAGAACAAAATATGATATAAAAATTTATTAATATAATTATATTTTATTTTTTTTAAATTTTAAATGTAATATATTTATACTTAAAAACTATAAAGCTTAAAAATTAATATTAATTAATCTAATGTTATATCTTTATAGTAAATAAACTAATGTATATATAAGTATCTCTATTATTTGAATTTAAAACTTTAGCATAAAATGAAACTATATATAACCAAAAATTAAAAGGATAGTATACATATATCTATAATTTAATTTTTTATAAATATGCATATTTTTATTGATTATTAAAAATGTTAGATGCATAAAATGCCTTTTATAGATAAAGTTGTATTCTCGATTCTCGATCGATATTTTATGAATATCTATTATTACATTTCAGTTGGATAACACGATTTAAATAAAAATAAATATGATACAAGTTATAAGTTTTACTAAATAAAATTTTCATAAAATAAAGAAACATATTATTATATCATAATTGAATATAGTTCTGGGTTATCAAGGCTTATATAATAGGCAATTATGATATTCCATAATACGGGTTCATATACAGTCAACATCTATATTAATATATACAATTTAGGCATTTTATTTTAATCATATTAAATCGGCATGAACACTCAATTATATATATTATAACTTATAAAACATGTTACGCAATTCATTACATATTATATTATGTCCCTTTTTGGTTGAATAATTGGGCTTTCGAACTTTATCTCGTGATTAAACATACGGGATGGTACATATATTTAATTAGTGTTTAAATTATAAAAAATTAAAGATATAATACTTAACCATAACCCGAATATGGGTTATATAAACACAACCCTGACCCACAGTATAAAAACTATATAAAAATTATGCAAAAATCGGAAAAAAAATTACTCCCCAATAGACAGTTTCTTAAAATATATCAATAATTATTACTATTCCTGGAATAATCATTATTCGTCGAATCTTATATTAATGATTTATTCTCTTCTTTATATTTTTTAGCTTTTCTCTTAATTTTTGTTTTTGAAATCGTTTCCGAAATCCAAATAACGAATACTAATATAAAAAATTAAAAAAATGTATAATTTTTTTGTTAACGTTTAGATAAATATAATGAAAATCATTTTTATATTCCTTATTATTTACCTTATAAGAAATTCCCAAAAAAAATGCTATTGCACCAAATATTGATAAAACTATAAATAAATTGTTTGTTATCGACGAACTTGATGATGCATCTTCAGAAGTTTGTACAGAAGTCAGTTTAGAATGTTCAGACAAATTTACATTAATTTCTGTTTTTTCAATTGATTGAAGGGGTGGAATATCCTTACAACTAACATCACTACATTTCTTTTTAAAATTATCATAATCCTTTGATAGTGTAGACAATAATTTATAATATGGACTATTTTTAGTAATACTATAATTTTTCTTAAGATATTCATATTTTTCAACAAATTCTTTAGCTCTTCCCGAATTTTTACTGCAATTTCGACTTTCTTCATCAAATTCAAGATACATCATACATAATGTATAAAATGCATCATATAATTTAGGTACAATGCTCATATCCATATTTATCAAATCAATTTTATTATCTATAAGATCCTTATAACTATTATACCCCGTAACACCAGTTATAGAATTTTTATACTGATCACCACCCTGTATATATATTTCATAAAAATATTGTAGATTGGTCTTTCCGAATTGTTCTTTTAGGTTTAACATATAACTTAACCATATGATAATGTATTCAACAATGTTGGTGTTACTTTTTGCATAAGATCTAAACACAGAAGAATCCTTAAAGAATGAATCAAGCAAATATAAACATCCAGCATTAATTTTGTCGAGATCATTATCACAACTATTACCAGAACAATACCTATTTAAAGTGCTTTCATTAATAACAATTTGATAGTTTTTATTCTTGTCCAATTTTTTGGAAATCGAGTTACTTATAGAAATGAGTATTCCACACTAAGAAAGTATTTAAAAACAATTAATAAAAACGCAAATTATTAAAAAATTTATTAAAATAAAGTTTAATGATATATACATAATACAATATCAAAAAATGTAAAGGAAATTATTATTATTAAAAAATGCATATACCACTTGCTTATCCATTGTGATGAAATTTCATTTTATATTTGTAAATTGAGTAGAATCATGCTATTTTATATACGATACACCAAATATATGACGCAAATACTATAACCCTATATATTGCAATTGTCTGTAGTTAAATATATTATAAGTTTTTCAATAATGAAATTAATATAGAATAATAAAATAATATTATTACAAAGAAACACTTTATTTCTGTTTATGATAATTACCTAAATTACCTTAAATAGAGGGATGCTTAATACATTTTAGTTAAATATATATATAATGAATTTTATACAAAAAATGCTGTTCTTACTAACATCTGGTATAACTTTATTATAAAAATGGATATACTTTTATAAATAATTTAAAGTATGTTTGAACATAGAAAAGGAATATATTTATATCTTATGTTTTGATCATTGTCCTTCAAAAAATTAAATGCTGTATAAATCTAAAAAGTTAAAAATTATATTATTACTATAATCCTTAAAAGTATATAAATAATAGTTTTTTAAAATATATTAAATTTTTATATAATTTTTTCTTATAATATATAATACTGTTTTTTTCTAAAATTATATTATTTTCGAATTAAGTTGCATTGTTCTCTTTTTTAATTGCATATACATAATTTTAATATTACATTTAATTAATATATATGCATTCCGATTATACTTAACATTTTCAATAACTTTATTTTTATTCTTATATAATTAAATTTATAAATATACCTTATTAGATAATTTTATAATATATTTTGCACATCTTTCCCACGGTTTAAAACGACAATTAGCACTGAAAACGTATTTATTATGCTATTATAAGCTTAAATAAGTCTTTGAATGCAGATTATTTTAAAAATAATACTTAGTAAATATTAAATATATAACACATAAATAAGTATTAATGCAAATTTTAAGTATAATAGAAAACTATGTGTATTAGGTTGATATATTGCACTTTGAGAGGAGAGATAAGGGAAGTATGTTTTTTTAAGACAATTATGTAGCCATATAAGATTTACCTATTCTATATAGCTAATTATGTCTTGTATTTTTTTACCACTAAAGCCTTTAATTCATATATATATATTAAAATTATTCATTAGAAATAACTTATAATTATTTTCTAAATATATAGTTTGCTTTTACATTTTATAATAAACTATATTTAGTTTTATGATGAAAAACTATAAAATTATTAATATTATTTTTCTAGGTATTGTTAATTCTAATATTAGCACATTAACAAAATACTGTTAGAATTGTATTATTTCATTTGATGTTTTGTGCATACAATTTTAATTTTATCATACCATTAATAATATATATAATTAATTTATAGCCATATAACAGTATCAAATAAACATAATATATTGTTCGTATTTAATACTTTATCTATTGTTATTACTATTATTATTGTTACTGCTATATCATAGTATAGTACAACAGAATAATTAATGCTTTTAATAAAAATAGTTTAAATCAATGTATAATATTTTCTCGTTTCATAGTTTTTAAATCAATCATTCTAGAACATATATTATTTCGAAATAGCAATATATTTAATTATATATTTGTGAATTTTATATATATAATAACCTAATAAAAATATTATTAGTTCAAATTAAATTAATTAGTACATACTTTTTATATACACTTTTGATTAATATATAATTGTATATGTTTCCTAAATTTAACATATTTCAGTATTATTTATTGGTATAGCATTTTACTAGTTTATATGTATAAGTATATAATAATAACGCATTATATCTATGATATTATTTATAATTATTAGAATAAAATATGATATTAAATTTTATTAATATATTTATATTTTTTCTTTTAAATATTTAAAAAATAATTTATTTGTCCCTCAAAACTATAAAGTTTAAAAATTAATAGTGATTAATCTAATATTATACCTTTATAGTAAATAAATTAATGTATACAGAACTATTTCTATAATTTGAATTTAAAGCTTTAGCATAAAATGTAACTATATATAATCAAACATTAAAAGGATAGTATACATATATTTATAATGTAATTTTTTATTAATATACATATTTTTATTGATTATTAAAAATGTTAGATGCATAACATGCCTGTTATAGATAGCGTTGTGTTATCGAATCTCGATATACCATGGATCTATATTTTATGACTACCTATTATATACTGGTAATATGTTTAATTAACAATAAAAGTATTCCCATTAACCTGAAGGTATATTATAATGTAGGTAATTGTTCAAAATGAATATAATTATAATTATACTCCGATATATAAAATTATTATACTGTTCGGTTATAAAAATACGATTTGAATCAAAATAAATATGGTACAAATAATAAGTTTTGCTAAATAAAATGTTTTATCAAATAAAGAAACATATTGTGTTATGCACAATTCAATATAATTATTATCAAGCTTTATATAATAAATAATTATGATATATCATAATATGAATTAATATATGCAATATAGACATTTTATTTTAATCATATTAAATCGGCATGAATACTCAATTATATATATTATAACTTATAAAATATGTTATGTAACCCCTTCCATATTAATGGTTATATCCACTTTTTGGTTGCATATTTAGACTTTATATGTGATTAAACATACGGGATGATACATATATTAAATTAGTATTTAAGTTATAAAAAATTAAATGCAATATAATACTTAGCCCTAACCCGAATATGGGTACCACAACATAAAAACTATATAAAAATTATGCAAAAATTATTCCCCAATAGACAGTTTCTTAAAATATATTAATCATTATTAATATTCGAATCATATATTATTGGTTCATTTTCTTCTTTATTTTTTTATTTTTTCTCTTAATTTTTGTTTTTTAAATCGTTTCCGAAATCCAAATAACGAATACTAATATAAAATGTTAAGAAGCATACGTTTTCTTTGTTAATGTTTGCATATATAATGAAAATAATTTTTTAATTCCTTATTATTTACCTTATAAGCAATTCCCAAGAAAATTGGTATTGCAACTAATATCGATAAAATTGGAATTAATTTGCTTGCTATCGAACTTGATGTAGCTTCAGAAATTATTTTTTTTATATCTGGAGTGGGTGGAAAAATATCACAATTTTTTTTTAAATTGTCATAATCAGTTAATAAATTAATCAATACATGAAAATAGCGGATATTTTCACCAATGTTATGATCTATGATAATTTTTTTATATTTTTCAACAAATTGATGAGCTTTTTCGGAATCTTGCGTGCAATCTGAGTTGTTTGTACCAAACTCAATATATGTGTCACATAATGTATTAAATGCATCATATAATTTAGATATAATGTTCATATCCATACTTAAAATATATTTATTTCTATCTATAAGATCCTTATAATTTTTATAAGTAGTAACATCATCTATATTCTTATTATACTTCTCACCTTCCTTTATATATGTATTATAAAAATGCACTCTATTGTCATCTTGATTACTTTTGATCAGGCTTAACACATAACTTAACCATATCAAAATGTATTGAACAATATAAATGTTTCCTTTTGCATCCTTTTCAAACGCAGACTTATCCTTAAAGAATGTTTCAAAAATATATAAACATCTAGCATTAATTTTAGCGGTATCATCAACACAATTTTCATTAGTACAGTACTCTTTGAAATCTACATCATCTATAAATCGATAGCTTTCATCTTTTTCCTCATAGGAAAACGAGTTCCTTAAAGGAATTAACGTTTCACACTAAGAAAGCAGTTAAAAACAATTAATAAAAACGCGAATTATTAAAAGTTTTATTAAAATAAAATTTAATGATATTTATATATGGTCAATATCAAAAAATGTAAAGGAAATTATTATTATTAAAAAATGCATATACCACTTCCTTATTCATTATAATGAAGTTTTATTTTGATTTGTAAATTGAGTAGAGGCATGTTCTTTTATATGTACTGCATCAAATATGAGACGCAAATACTTTAACCCTATATTTAACTGTCTGTAGTTAAATATACTATAAGTTTTTCAATAATAAAATAGTAGTATTACTAAAATCATATTATACTTATTTTATGACAATTAGCTAAATTACCTTAAATAGAGGGTTGTTTAATACACTTTTGATTAAATATATATATGATGCATTTTATACAAGAAATGCATTCTTACTAACATTTTGTATAACTATATTATAAAAATGGATATCTTTCTATAAAGAATTTAAAGTATGTTTGAACATAGAAAAGGTATATATTTATATTTTATGTTTTGATGATTGTTCTTCAAAAAATTAAATACCGTATAAATATAAAAAATTAAAAATTATATTATTACTATAATCCTTAAAATATATTAAACTTTTATATATTTGCTTCTAATACTATATACAATGCTTTATTAAAATTAAAGTATTTTCAAATTAAGTTGCATTGTTTCCTTTCTATGCAATTATATAAATTTATATTGTTTTTAATGAATGTAGATAAATTCAAAATTCATTTTAATGTGCTCAATAACTTTAGTTTTATTCCAATATACCATATTGGATAATTTTATAATATATTTTTCCATATTTTCCATTTTTTAAAAAAATATGCACTGGACCCGTACTTATAAGCTTAAATAAGTCTTTGAATGCATATTATTTTTAAAATAATGCTTGGTAAATATTAACAAATAAATAAGTATTGATGCAAATTTTAAATTATAATAGAAAACTATGTTTAATTAGGTTATTATATTTCACTTTAAGAGGAGAGAGATAAGATATATTGCTATTTTAATATATTAATTTAAATAAATATTAGCTAAATGTTCTACATAGTTCATTTTTATCTCATATATCTTATTGTTATAATTATCAATGTATATACTTTCAAATAATTTATTAAAAATTCTATATTTTATTAATTCGACAAAAAACAATAATAATATAATACGCGTTAATATTGAATAATAAAATGATATTTAATATTAATTAAGTATTTAACCCTTTCTCCATTAATCCATATTTTTAGAATATAAAACTACAAATTCCAAATTGAATCATTAACAAATATATAATGTATTATTGTCTTTTCGATAAAATTAATATTTAATTATATGAAGGTTTCACAATAAAATAATATTTTAATATTAACTATTTGTAATTTCTAGATTATATGTATAGGCATATAATAATGCATCATATCTATAATATTAAACTTTATTAATATACTTATATTTTATTTTTTAACTATTTTAAAATATAATATATTTATACCTCAAAATTTAAAAATTAACAGTGATAATCTATTATTAAATCTTTATTATAAATAAATTAAAGCGTATGAAGCAACTTCTATTAATACAATTACAACTTCAAAAAATGTTAGAAGCATAACAATAATTTATAGACTATGTTATATTGTCGATTCTCGATCGATATTTATGAATCTATATTTTATGATTATCTATTATACATTAGTAATGTGATTAATTAACATTAAAAATATAGTCATTAACCTGAAAGTATATTATAATGTGGGAAATTATTCCAAATGAATCGAATTATAATATATACCTCATATATAATAATATTATAATGTTCGGTTATAAAAATACGATTTAAATTAAAATAAATATGATGCAAATAATAAGTTTTACTAAATAAAATTATCATTAAATAAAGAAACACATTATGATATGCATAATTCAATATAACCACATATTAACTTTTATATAGGCAATTATGATATATCATAATATGAATTAATATATACAATATAGACATTTTATTTTAATCATATTAAATATATATTAACACTCAATTATATATATTATAACTTATGACAATATGTTATACAGCCCTTTTCATATTAATGGCAATGCTCCTTTGGGAGTATATATTTTTAACTTCATCTCGAAATTAAACATACGGGATGATACATATATTAAATTAGTGTTTAAATTATAAAAAATTAAATGAGATATAATACTTAGCCCTAACCCGAATATGGGTTCCATAACATAAAAACTAAATAAAAATTATACAAAAATTATTTCCAAATAGACAGTTTCTTAAAATACATCAATCGTCATATTCAGAATAATTTATTAATGATCAGTTTCTTCTTTATATTTTTTATTTTTTCTCTTAAACATTGCTTTTGAGATCGTTTCCGAAAACCAAATAACGAATACTAATATAAAAATTTTAAAAAATGTATAATTTATTTATATTCACATATTAATCAGTGCTGAATATATTGTTTAATTGACTTATTATTTACCTTATATGCGATTCCAAAGAAAATTGATACTACAACAAATATAAATGCAATTGGAATTAGTGTCCTTTTTATTATTAATCTTCGTGAATATGTTGGAAGTGATGGAAAGTTGCTAAATTCAGGATCATTACATTTATTTTTTAAATTACAATAATCATTTGATAATGTAGATAATAATTTATTATAGGGACTATCTTTACCATTATTATAATTTTCATTAAGTTCATCATATTTTTTAGCAAATTCTTTAGCTATTTCCGAAAATCTATAGCAAGTTGGCCTTTTTTCATCAAATTCAACATACATCATACATAATAATGTAAATACATAATAAAATTTAGACATATCTTTAACATAAATACTCATCAAATCTTCTTTTTTATCTATAAGATCCTTATAGTTCTTATAGCCACTAACATTATTTATATCCGTAATATACCCATTATCATTATTTATATATGCTTCATAAAAATTCTTTATAGTGTAGTTTTCTTCAATTTTCTTAAAGTTTAACATATAACTTAACAATATCATAATGTATTCAACAATATTGGTGTTTCCTTTTGCAATAAAACTAAATGCGGTAGAATTCCCAAAGAGTTCATTAAACAAAAATAAACATACAGCATTAATTTTATCGATATTCTCTTCACATTTCCCATCAGTACAGTACTGTATGAAATCTTTATCATCTTTAAATTTATAATTTTTAGTATTCGAATCATATTCTAAATTCGTCGTTAAATCCTGGAACTTTTTACACTAAAAAATCATTTAAAAACAATTAATAAAAACGTGTATTATTGAAAATTTTATTAAAACATTGATGATATTTATATATGGTTAATATCAAAAAATGTAAAGGAAATTATTATTAAAAAATGCATATACCACTTCCTTATTCATTATAATGGAATTTTATTTTTGATTTGTAAATTTAATAAAATCATGTTGTTTTATATACAGAGCCCTCAATATGCGACATAAATACTTTAATCCTATATATAACAACTGTCTGTAGTTAAATATATTATAAGTTTTTCAATAATTAAATTAATATAGAATAATATTATTACTAAAGAAACGGTCTATTCCTTTTTTTGATAACTAATAAGTTGCCTTAAATTGGAGATATTTAATACATTTTGGTCAGATGTATAATATAATTTATGCTTAAATTTATGATTATTAATAACATCCATTATAATTTTATTATAAAAATTTAAGTAGTTTAGTAATGAATTTAAAATACTCCCTCTTATATTTGTGTCTCAATATAGAAAAATACAATTTTTTTTCTCATCCTTTAATAAATCTATTATTAGTATAATTTTTAAAAGTATATAAATATATATTTATATACTTGTTTCTTATAATATATACCAATATTTTATTTAAATTATAACATTTACAAAGTTACATTGTTCCATTTTCTATGCAAATTATATACATTTACATTGTTTTTAATGAATATAGATAAATTCATAATCCATTTTAATGATTCCGATAACTATATTTTCATTTCTATATACTTCAATTTATAAATATACCTTATTGAGTAATTTTACAATATATTTTACGCATAATTTTCACGGTTTAAAACAAATAGCACTAAACCTGTATTTGTAAGTTTAAATACGTTTTATATGTAAATAGTTTTTAAAATAATACTAATTAAATACTAAATATTAACATATAAATAACTATTGATGGAAATTTTTAAGTATAATAGAAAACTATGTTTAATTAAGTTATTATATTTCACTTTAAGAGGAGAGAGATAAGATATCTTTGCTCTTTTAATATATAAATTTATATAAATATTCTCTAAATGTTTTGAATTGTTCATTTTTATATTATATAATATATTGTTATAGTTATTAATGCATATACATTCAAATAATTTATTAAAATTTCTATATTTTATTAATTCTATGATAATATAATGTTTGTAATTAAATACGATTCATTAAACATTGACAAAATGACATTTAGCATGAATTAAATCTTTATAATTTTCTCCATGGATCCAAATTTTTATAATATAAAACCACATATCCCAAAGTGGATCTTTAACAAATATATAAAAATTATATCATTATAATGCATTATTATTTGTCTTATTGATAAAATTAATATTTAATTGTATTCAGTTTCCACAATAAAACAATATTTCAATATTAATTATTGGTATAGCATTTTATTAGTTTATATGTATAGTCATATAATAATAACGCATTATATCTATAATCTTATTTATAATTATTGAACAAAATATGATATGAAATTTTATTAATATACTTATATTTTATTTTTTAAATTTTTTGAAATATAATTTATTTATACCTCAAAACTATGAAGTTTAAAAATAAATAGTTAATAATTTAATATTATACCTTTATAGAAAATAAATTAATGTATATAAAGCAACTTATATTAATACTAATTAATTTTAATACAAATGTAAAGGAAATACAAAAGAGAATAGTAACTAAAATTAAAACATCAAAAATATTGATATATAGTGTATTTTTTATGTATTACAAAAAATGTTAGGTGCATAACATGCATTTTATAGATAATGTTGTATTGTCGATTCTCGATCGATAATTTATAAATCTATATTTTATAACTATCCATTATTACAGTTCAGTTGGATAACATGATTTAAATCAAAATAAATATGATACAAGTTATAAGTTTTATTAAATAAAATTTTCACTAAATAAAAAAACATATTATGATATGCATAATTCAATATAGTCCCTGATTAACAAGTTTTATATAATAGTCAATTATGATATTCCATAATATGAATTCATATATAATCAATATCTATATTAATATATGCAATATAGACATTTTATTTTAATCATATTAAATCGGCATGAACACTCAATTATATATATTATAACTTATGAATAAATGTGATGTGGCAATTTTCATATTAATGGAAGTATCCTTTTTTGGTTTCATATTTAGGATTCAGCTCGAGATTAACATAGAGGGATAGTACATATATTAAATTAGTGTCCAAATTATAAAAAATTAAATAAAGATATAATACTTAGCCCTAACCCGAATATGGGTTCCACGAGCACAACCCTGACCCACAGCATAAAAACTATATAAAAATTATGCAAAAATTATTTCCCAATAGACAACTTCTTAAGATATATAAATCATTATTAATCTTCAAATCATATATTAATGATTCATTTTCTTCTTTATATTTTTTAGTTTTTCTTTTAATTTTTGTTTTTGAAATCGTTTCCGAAATCCAAATAACGAATACTAATATAAAATGTTAAAAAACATATGATTTTTTTGTTAACCTTTGGATATATATAATTAAAATAATATTTAAAAGCGCTATATTTTTTAATTCTTTGTTATTTACCTTATAAGAAATTCCTAAAAAAATTCCTATTGCCCCAAATATCGATAAAACTATAAATAATTTGTTTACTGTCGACGAACTCAATGTAACTTGAGAACTTTGTTCAAAAAATTTTGTTGTTATCTCTGGAAGGGATGAACTATATTCACATTTTTTTTTTAAATTATAATAATCAGTTGATAAATTAGACAATAATTGATTATAGGGGCTATTACTAGTAATATCAGAATTTTCACAAAGTTCATTATATTTTTTAGCAAATGTATTAGCTTTTTGCGAAAAGTTTGTGCAATTTAACGTATTTTCATCAAATTCAGCATATATTTCACATAATAATTTAAATACTTCATAAAATTTAGATATATATTTAATATCCATATCCAAAAAATGTTTTTTTTTATTTAAAAGATCCATATAATTTCTATTATCTTCAACGCCATTTATAGACTGTTTATAATATTCACTACCATTTATATATGTATCATAATAATGTTGTAGATGGCTGATAGTACTAGTATTTTTCTTTAGGCTTAATATATAACTTAACCATATCATAATGTATTCAACAATATTGGGATTACTTTTTGCATGATTCTTAAGTGAAGAAGAATCAAGAAAGAATTCATTAAGCAAATATAAACATCCAGCATTAATTTTTTCGAGCTCATCGACACAATTTTGATTATTACAATACTTTTTGAAATCATTATCATTTTTAATTTGATAGCTTTTTTTACTCGAATCATATGTAAAATTCGTCCATACATTCTTGAACCTTCCACACTAAGAAAACATTTAAAAACAATTATTAGAAATATGTATTATTAAAATAAAGTTTAATGATATTTATATATAATACAATATCAAAAAATGTAAAGAAAATTGTTATTAAAAAATGTATATACCACTTCCTTATTCATTGTGATGGAATTTTATTTTTAATTGGTAAATTGAGCAGAATCATGCTTTTTTATATACGATGCATCAAATATTTGACGCAAATACTTTACTCCTATATATAGAAACTATCTGTAGTTAAATAAATTATAAGTTTTTCAATAATTAAATTAATATAGAATAATAAAATAATATTATTACTAAATAAACGTTATATTCCTTTTTATGATAATTAGTTAAATTACCTTAAATAGAGAGTTTGTTAATACATTTTTGATTAAATATATATATGATGCATTTTATACAATAAATGCTATTCTTACTAACATCTCTATAACTTTATTATAAAAATGGATATAGTTTTATAAAGAATTTAATGTTATTTCCTTGTATTTATGTTTGAACATATAAAAGGAATATATTTATATTTTATGTTTTAATGATTTCCCCTCTAAAACTTAAATACTGTATAAATCTAAAAAATAAAAAATTATATTATTACTATAATCCTTAAAAGTATATAAATAATATTTTTTTTAAATATATTAAATATTTATATACTTGTTTCTTATAATATATAGTTTTTTCTAAAATTATTGTATTTTAAAGTTATGTGCTCCACTTTTTATGAAAATTATATAATTTTAATATAATTTTTATTTAATATATATCCACTCTAATTATATTTAACATTTTCAATAACTTTATTTTTATTCCTATATACTTCAATTTAGAAATATACCTTATCGGGTAATTTTATAATATATTTTACGCACCTTTTCTCTGTTAAAATAACAATTAGCACTGAACCCATACTTATTATGCTATTTATGAGCTTAAAATGTCTTTGGATGCATATGTTTTTAAAATAATACTTAGTAAATATTAAATATATAACATATAAATACGTATTGATACAAATTTTAAAGTATAATATAAAACTATGTTTGCTTAGGTTGTTATATTGTCCTTTAAGAGGAGAGAGATAAGATATATTTGCTCATTTAAAATATAAATTTAGGTAAATATTCGTAAATTTTCTACATAGTTAATTTTTATCTTATATATTATATTGTTATAGTTATTAATGCATATACAATCAAATAATTTATTAAAAATTCTATATTTTATTAATTCTATGACAAAACAATGATAATATAATATGGAATAACAGAAAGACATTTAACGTTAATTGAGTTTTTATCCTTTTCTATATTTATCCAGTTTTTTAGAATGAAAAATTACAAACACCAAATTGGATCTTTAACAAATATATAAAAATTATACCTTTATAATATATTATTATGTATATTTTCGATAATATTAATGTTTAATTATATGAAGGTTTCACAATAAAATAATATTCCAATATTAGTTATTAGCATAATATTTTAACAGTTTATATGTATAGGTATATAATAATAACGTTATTCTATCTATCATATTATTTATAATTATTATAACAAAATATAATATGAAATTTTATTAATATACTTATATTTTTTAACTATTTTGAAATATAATTTATTTATACCTCAAAACTATAAAGCTTAAAAATGAACAGTGATTAATCTAATGTTATACCTTTATGCGAAATAAATTAATGTATATAGAACTATTTCCTTAATTTGAATTTAAAACCGTAATATAAATATGAAGAAAATTATATTATATATAATCGAAGGTTAAAAGAATAGATACATATATTTATAATTTAATTTTTTATTAATATGCATATTTTTATTGATTATTAAAAATGTTAGATGCATAAAATGCTTTTTATAGATAACGTTGTATTATCGATACTCGATCGATATTTTATGAATATCTATATTACAGTTCGGTTGTTAAAATACAATTTAAATAAAAATAATAATGACACAAATAATAAGTTTTACTAAATAAAATTTTCATAAAATAAAGAAACATATTATTATATGCATAATTCAATATGGCTCTGGGTTATCAATACTTATATAATAGGAAATTATGATATTGCATAATGCGACTTCATATATAGTCAACATCTATATTAATATATGCAATATATACATTTTATTTTAATCATATTAAATCGGCATGAACACACAATTGTATATATTATATTTTATGGGAAATATGGTATGTACCCCCTTTCATATTAGATTATTCCCCTTTTAGTTGCATATTTGAACTTTTGAACTTCATCTTATGATTAAACATACGGAATGATACATATATTAAATTAGTGCTCAAATTATAAAAAATTAAATAAAGATATAATACTTAGTCATAACCCCAATATGGGTTCCGCAGATACAACTTCAATCTTTACCCACAACATAAAAATTATGCAAAAACTATGATCATAAATTACTTCCAAATAGATAGTTTGTTAAAATATATAAATCACTATTACTATTCCTGAAATAATTACTCTCTTTGAGTCATATATTAATGATTCATTTTCTTCTTTATTTTTTTTATTTTTTCTCTTAAATATTGTTTTTGAGCCCGTTTCCGAAATCCAAATAACGAATACTAATATAAAATTTTAAAAAAATGTATAATTTATTTATATTAACAAATTACTCAGTGATGAATATATTTTTAAAATTCCTTATTATTTACCTTATAAGAAATTCCTAAAAAAAATGCTATTGCACCAAATATCGATAAAACTGTAAATAATTTGCTTCCCACCGGCGAACTTGATGATGCATCTTCAAATGTAAATGCTAATGCAGAAATGTCTGCTTCTATATCTGGAATCAGTTGAACATGTTTACATTTATTTTTTAAATAATCATAATCATTTGATAAAACAGACAATATTTTTTTATATGGACTGTCATCAAAATTACTAGAATCTCTTTTAAGTTCTTGATATTTTATAACAAATTTACTTGCATTATTTAACAATGTATTCCTATCTGTATTCATTTCAGTATTATCATATATACTACATAATAGTTTAAATGCATCATAAAATTTAGACAAATCTTCAATATTAATATTCAACAAATTAATTTGTTTATCTATGAATTCCCTATAATCTGTAAATCTGCTGGAATCATTCTTAAAAATACTATATTTATTACTACCAATTATATTTTTAGTATAAAAGTCGTTTATTGGGGTAGTTCGGTACTCCGAGTGTTGATTTAATTTGTGACTTAACCATAAAACAATATATAGAAAAAATGGTTTATCATTATATTCACTTTTACCTTTCTTTGGGTATTTAGTAAAATATTCTCCAAGTAACCATAAAAATCCAATCGTAATTTTTTCGAGTTCACTATTGCAATCTCTATTAGGGCAGTAATTATTGTAATTACTGATATCTTCTAGTTCAAATTTCCCCTTGTCTTTTAATTCATCTGGTAAATACATCCTCAAAAGATCAAATTTTCCACACTAAAAAATAATTTAAAAAAAATTATAAAAAAATGTATTAAGAAAATGCTATTAAAATATAACTTAATGAAATTTATAGGAAATATAATATCAAAAGGTATACATACTATAGAATCTTCCATTATGATGGAATATAATTTATAATTTCTAGGTTAAGGGGGTATCATATTATATATGTATGCACTAAAATAGGCAATACAATTATTTAATCCTATATGCAGCAATTATATGTAGATAAAAATATTTTTATTATTATTAATTTCAATTTAAAATTAACATGGAATAATAATATAATATTATTACTAAAAGAATATTATATTTTTGTTTATTGGTAGTTAGATAAATTGCCTTATTAGGGGTGTTGTTTAATACATGTTTTATCATATGTATATATAATACAATTCTGGATAAATTGTTATCCTTAATAACATTCATGTGAGAATTACTATAAAAATTAAAGTAACATTGTAATGAATTTAAAATATATCTTCTTATACATATGTTTTAATATAGAAAATAAACATCATTTCTTTTGTTTTAATGATTGCCCTTCTAAAAATTAAATACTGTATAAATTTAAAAAATTAAAAATTATATTATTACTATAATCCTTAAAAGTATATAAATAGTAATTTTTTAAAATATATTAAATTTTTATATACTTGTTTTTTATAATATATAATGTAGTTTTTTCTAAAATTATAGTATTTTAAGGTTAAGTTATATGCTCCACTTTTTATGCAAATTATATAATTTTAATATAATTTTTATCTAATATATATCCATTCCAATTATATTTAACATTTTCAATAACTTTATTTTTATTCCTACATAATTAAATTAAAAATATACCTTATTAGATAATTATATAATATGTTTTGCACATCTTTCCCACGGTTTAAAACGAGAATTAGCATTGGACCCGTATTTATAAGCTTAAATAAGTCTTTAAATGTATATTGTTTTTAAAATAATACTTAGTAAATATTAAATATATAACACATAAATAAGTATTGATACAAATTTTAAAGTATAATAGAAAACTATATGTATTAGATTGGTATATTGCACTTTGAGAGGAGAGATAAGGGAAGTATGCTTTTTTAAGACAATGATGTAGCCATATAATATTTACCTATTCTATATACCTAATTATGTCTTGTATTCCTTTAACATTAAAGCTTTAAGTTATGTATATATATTAAAATTGTTCATTACAAATAACTTATAATTATTACTTTTCTAAATATATAGTTTGCTTTTATATTTTAATAAATAATATTTTACTGCATGTTTTATAATAAACTATATTTAGTTCTATGATGAAAAACTATAGAATTATTAATATTATTTTGCTTGGTATTGTTAATTCTAATATTATTGCATCAATGCATACTTAAATAAATGTTATAATATTTAATTTAATTTTGTATGCATACAATTTTAATCTTATCATACCTTTAATAATATATATAATGAATTTATACCCATGTAATGTATCAAATTAACATAATATATTTGTTCGTATTTAATATGTTTATATATTGTTATTACTATTATTATTGTTACTGCTATATCACTGTGTAGTACAACGAAATAATTAATGCGCTTAATAAAAATACTTTAAATAAATGTATAATATTTCCTCATTTCATAGTTTTTAAATCAAGTATTTTAGAACAAATATACTATCTCGTAAAAACAATATATTTAAATTATATATTTGTGAATTTGTATATATATAATAACCTAATAAAAATATTATTAGTTCAAATTAAATTAATTATTGCATACCTTTTCTATATACTTTGCATTAATATGTAATTGTATATGTTTCACAAATTTAACATATTTCAGTTTTAGTCATTTATACAATATTATATATATTATAACAATAACGTTAATTGTATATACCAAGTTGTTTATAAGTATTATAGCAAACTATAACATTAAATTTTATTATATACTTATATTTTATTTTTTAACTATTTTAAAATATAATTTATATATACTTAAAAACTATAAAATTTAAAATTAATAGTGATTAATCTATTATTATGCCTTTATGATAAATTAAAGCGTATAAAGAAACTCTATTAATACTAATTAATTTTAATACAAAAAGAAAATAGTTACTATAATTAAAACCTAAAAAATATTGTATATATAGTGCGATTTTTGTTGTATTACTAAAAATGATAGATGCATAAAATATATTTTATAGGTATTGTTGTATTGTCGAATCTCGATCTATATCCCATGCATCTATATTTTATGACTACCTATTATATATTGGTGATATGTTTAATTAACAATAAAAGTATTCCCATTAACATGAAGATATATTATAATGTAGACAATTGTTCCCAATTAATCTAATTATAATTTATACTCTGATATATAATATTATTATACTGTTCGGTTTTCAAAATATGATTTAAATTAAAACAAATGATACAAATAATAAGTTTTACTAAATAAAATGTTTTATCAATAAGGAAACATATTATGTATAATTCAATATAGTTATGATTAACAAGCTTATATAATAAATAATTATGATATATCATAATATGAATTAATATATGCAATATAGACATTTTTTTTAACCATATTAAATCGATATGAACACTAAATTATATATATTATAATTTATGAAAAAAATTTATGTGACTCTTTTCATATTAATGGTAGTACCCCTTTTTTGGTTGCATATTTAGGCTTTACCACGTGATTAAACATATGTGAATGGTCATATATTTAATTAGTGTTCAAATTATAAAAAATTAAATGCAATATAATACTTAGCCCTAACCCGAATATGGGTTCCACAAACACAACTATGACCCATAACATAAATACTATATAAGCATTATGCAAAAATTATTTATTTCCAATAGACAGTTTCTTAAAATGTGTAAATAATTATTACTATTCCTGAAATAGTCACTACTCTTCGAATCATATATTAATGATTCATTCTCTTCTTTATATTTTTTATTTTTTCTCTTATTTGTTGTTTTTTAAATCGTTTCCGAAATCCAAATAACGAATACTAATATAAAACGTTAAGAAGTATATGATTTTTTGTTAATTTTTGCATATATTTAATGAAAATAATATTTAAATGTAATATTTTTTAATTCCTTATTATTTACCTTATAAACAATTCCCAAGAAAATTGGTATTGCAGTAAATATCAATAAAACTGGAATTAATTTGCTTGCTATCGACGAACTTGATGATGTATCTTCAGAAATTTCTCCAGTTTCTCCAATATGTTCAGTACCTTCTATAGGATATTGTTGTTTATTTGTATCTGTATCGGCTTTAAGTTTCCTTTCTTGAGCATCTGTACATTCTTTTTTTAAATTATCATAATCTTTTGATAAATTTAACAATAGTTGTTTATATGAATTATTTCCAGTAATATCAGAATCGTTCTCAAGTTCTTTATATTTTTTAAAAAATTCATTATTATCTTCCGAATATTTCTTACAATCTTTATTTTCATCATCATCACCATCACCATCTTCATCATCATCAAGTTCACATAATAATTTAAATGCTTTATAAAAATTAGATATAATATGATCATCCATATTAAACAAATACTTTTTTGTATCTATAAGTTCCTTATAATTACCATAATCATAATCATTTAATTCACTTATTTGCACCTTATACTTATCACAATTATTTATGTATGCATTATAAAAATCATTTATATTGTTGTTTTTTATAGTTTTGTTCAGATTTAACATATACCTTAACCATATCAAAATGTAATCAACAATATTGGTGTTATTTCTTGCAGGGGGGGGAAGCAAACCACAATCCTTAATGAATTCATCCAACAAATATAAACATCCAGCACTTATTCTATCCAAATCACTTTGAAAATCATTATTATTACAAGAATTATTTGAAAATTTATTATGATTACAATTATTATTTAAAAGCACAAAATCATTAAATTGATAATTTTTACTATTGTCCAATGTATCGGGAAAAGCATTCCATACATTCTTGAACCTTTTACACTATGAAAACATTTAAAAACAATTAATAAAAATGTGAATTATTAAAATAAAGTTTAATGATATTTATATGTAATACAATATAAAAAAATGTAAAGGAAACTATTATTATTAAAAAATGCATATACCACTTCCTTATTCATTATAATGGGGTTTTATTTTTGATTTGTAAATTGAGTATAGGCATGTTCATTTATATGTATTGCACCAAATGTGTGACGCAAATAACAACTGTCTGTAGTTAAATATATTATATGTTTTTAAATAGTTAAATTAATATAGAATAATAAAATAATGTTATTACTAAAAAAAGGTTTTATTAGTGTTTATGCTAATTAGCTAAGTTACCTTAAATAGAGGATCGATTAATACACTTTTGATTAAATATATATATGATGCATTTTATACAAGAAATGCATTCTTGCTAACATTTGGTATAACTTTATTATAAAAATTAATATACTTTTATAATGAATTTAAAGTATTTTTGAACATAGAAAAGGAATATATTTATATCTTATGTTTTGATGATTGTCCTTCAAAAAATTAAATGCTGAATAAATCTAAAAAAATAAAAATTATATTATTACTATAATCCTTAAAATATATAAATAGTCATTTTTTTAAATATATTAAACTTTTATATATTTGCTTCTAATACTACATACCATGTTTTATTAAAAATATAGTATTTTCAAATTAAGTTGCATTGTTTCCTTTCTATGCAATTATATAAATTTATATTGTTTTTAATGAATGTAGATAAATTCAAAATTCATTTTAATGTGCTCAATAACTTTATTTTTATTCCTACATATTCTATTTTATAAGTATTCCTTATTGGGTAATTTTATAATGTATTTTGCCATATTTTCCATTCTTTAAAACAATTTGCACTGAACCCGTACCTATAAGCTTAAATAAGTCTTTGAATGCATGTTATTTTTAAAATAATGCTCAGTAAATATTAACATATAAATATATATTAATAATATTTTAAAGTATAATAGAAAACTATGTTTAATTAGGTTCTTATATTACCTTAAGAGGAGAGAGATAAGATATATTGCTATTTTAATATATAAATTTAGATAAATATTCATTAAATGTTCTACATAATTCATTTTATTTTATAAATTTTATTGTTATAGTTATCAATGTATATACTTTCAAATAATTTATTAAAAATTCTATATTTTATTAATTCTACAAAAAACAATAATAATATAATACGCGTTAATATTGAATAATAAATGATATTTAATATTAATTAAGTATTTAACAATTTCTCCATTAATCCATATTTTTAGAATATAAAACTACAAATTCCAAATTGAATCATTAACAAATATATAATGTATTATTGTCTTTTCGATAAAATTAATATTTAATTATATGAAGGTTTCACAATAAAATAATATTTTAATATTAACTATTTGTAATTTCTAGATTATATGTATAGGCATATAATAATGCATCATATCTATAATATTAAACTTTATTAATATACTTATATTTTATTTTTTAACTATTTTAAAATATAATATATTTATACCTCAAAATTTAAAAATTAACAGTGATAATCTATTATTAAATCTTTATTATAAATAAATTAAAGCATATGAAGCAACTTCTATTAATACAATTACAACTTCAAAAAATGTTAGAAGCATAACAATAATTTATAGATTATGTTATATTGTCGATTCTCGATCGATATCCCATGCATCTATATTTTATGAATATCTATTATACATTAGTAGTGTGCTTAATTAACATTAAAAATATAATCATTAATATGAAGGTATATTATAATGTAGGCAATTGTTCTAAATGAATCGAATTATAATAATACCCAATCTCATATATAATGCTATTATTACATTTCAATTGGCACAGTATAATTTAAATTAATTATAGCACAATTTATAAGTTTCACTAAATAAAATTTTCATTAAATAAAGAAAAATATTATGATATGCATAATTCAATAAATCCACATATTAACTTTTATATAAGCAATTATGATATATCATAATATGAATTAATATATACAATATATACATTTTATTTTAATCATATTAAATATATATTAACACTTAATTATATATATTATAACTTATGAACAAATGTGATGTATCCTTTTTCATATTAATGGTAATGCTCCTTTGGGAGTACATATTTTTAACTTCATCTCGAAATTAAACATACGGGATGATACATATATTAAATTAGTGTTTAAATTATAAAAAAATAAATGCAATGTAATACTTAGCTCTAACCCGAATATGGGTTCCACAACATAAAAACTATATAAAAATTATACAAAAATTACTTCCCAATAGACAACTTATTAACATATATTAATCATTATTAATATTCGAATCATATATTAATGAATCATTTTCTTCATTATATTTTTTATTTTTTCTCTTAAACATTGTTTTTGAGATCGTTTCCGAAATCCAAGTGACGAATACTAATATAAAAATTTTAAAAAATGTATAATTTATTTATATTCACAAATTAATCAGTGATGAATATATTGTTTAATTGATTTATTATTTACCTTATATTCAATTCCCAAGAAAATTGATACTGCAACAATCATAAATGCAATTGGAATTAGTGTCCTTTTTATTACGAATCTTCGTGAATATGTTGGAAGAGTTGGAAATTGATTACATTTATTTTTTAAATTACAATAATCATCTGATAATGTAGATAATAATTGATTATAGGGGCTGCCTTTACCATTATAATAATCTTCATTAAGTAAATCATATATTTCAGCAAAATTTTTAGCTTTTTCTAAATAATTATCGCAATTTGGGTTTTTTTCAAGCCCAATATACATGTCACATAATAATATAAATGCATAATAAAAATTAGACATATCTATAATACTAATACTCATAAAATTTTGTTTTTTATATATAAGATCCTTATAACTATTATAATCAGTAACACCATATATTTCCTGTTTATACTTATTATCTGTATCATCATTATTTATATATTTTTTATAAAAAGGTTCTATACTGGTGTTTTCATAAATTGGGGTAAAGATTAACATATAACTTAACCATATGATAATGTATTCAACAATATTGATGTTACTTTTTGCAACAGAATTAAACACAGAATTATCCTTAAAGAATGCATCAAGCAAATATAAACATCCAGCACTAATTTTACCGGTATCATCATTACATTTATTACCAGTACAGTAGTCTTTGAAATCATCCTCATTTGTAAATTCATACTTTCCATTACCGCTCAAATTATCGGGAAGCGAGTTCCTTAGATCCTGGAACTTTTGACACTAAGAAATCATTTAAAAACAATTAATAAAAACGTGGATTATTGAAAATTTTATTAAAATAAAGTTTAATGATATTTATATATGGTCAATATAAAAAAATGTAAAGGAAACTATTATTATTAAAAAATGCATATACCACTTGCTTATTCATTATAATAGGGTTTTATTTTTGATTTGTAAATTGAGTAGAAGCATGCTATTTTATATACACTGCCCCTAATATGTGACGTAAATACTTTAACCCTATATATAACAACTGTCTGTAGTTAAATATATTATAACTTTTTAATAATTAAATTATTATACATAATAAAATAATATTATTAGTAAAGAAATGTTCTATTCCTGTTTATCATAATTAGATAAATTACCTTAAATAGAGGGTTACTTAATACATTTTGATTAAATATATATATGATGCATTTTATACAAGAAATGCATTCTTACTAAAATTTTGTATAACTATATTATAAAAATGAATATACATTTATAATGAATTTAAAGTATGTTTGAACATAGAAAAGAAATATATTTATATTTTATGTTTTAATGATTGCCTTTCTAAAACTTAAATACTGTATAAATATAAAAAATGAAAATTATATTATTACTATAATCCTTAAAAGCATATAAATAGCCTTTTTAAAAAATATATTAAATACTATATACTTGTTTCTAATAACATATAATATAGACTTTTCTAAAATTATAATATTTACAAAGTTGTATTGTTCCATTTTCTATCCCCAATACATAAATTTATATTGTTTTTAATTAATGTAGATAAATTAAAAAACAATTTTAATGTGTTAAATAACTTTATTTTTATTCCAATATACCTTATTGGATAATTTTATAATATATTTTACGCATAATTTCCAAGGTTTAAAACGACAATTAACACTGAACCCGTATTTATAAGCTTAAATAAATCTTTGGGTGTAGATTGTTTTTAAAATCATACTTAATAAATATTAAATATTAACACAAATAATTATTGATGAAATTTTTAAGTATAATAGAAAACTATATGTATTAGGTTTTTATATTACCCTTTAGTAGGAGAGAGATAAGATATATTTTCTCTTTTAATATATAAATTAAATTGAATATTCGTTAAATATTCTACATACTTAATTTTATCTTATATATTCTACTGTCATAGTTATCAATGTATATCATTCAAATAATTTATTAAAAATTCTATATTTTATTAATTCTACGATAAAGCAATGATAATATAATATGCGTTAATATAGAATAATCAAATGACATTTAACATGAATTGAGTCTTTAACCCTTTCACCATTGATTCATATTTTTAGAATATAAAACCAAATATCCCAAATTGAATCTTTAACAAATATATAAAAATGATACATTTATAATGTATTATTATTTATCTTTTCGATAATATTAATGTTTAATTATATGAAGGTTCATAATAAAACATTATTTCAATATTAGTTATTGGTAGTTTACTAGATTATATGTATAGGCATATAATAATAACACATCATATCTATAACATAATTTATAATTATTAGAATAAAATATAATATTAAATTTTATTAATATACTTATATTTTTTCTTTTAACTATTTAAAAAATAATTTATTTTTTCCTCAAAACTATAAGGTTTAAAAATTAAAGTGACTAATATAATATTATACCTTTATGGTAAATAAATTAATGTATATATAAGTATCTCTATTATTTGAATTTAAAACTTTAGCATAAAATGAAACTATATAAAATCAAAAATTAAAAGGATAGTATACATATATTTATAATGTAAGTTTTTATTAATATACATATTTTTATTGATTATTAAAAATGTTAGAAACATCATGATATTTTATAGACTATGTTATATTGTCGATTATCGATCGATATTCCATGCATCTATATTTTATGAATATATATTATTACAGTTCAGTTGGATAACATGATTTTAATTAAAATCAATATGCTACAAACAATAAGTTTTACTAAATAAAATATTTCACCAAATAAAGAAATGTATTGTATATTATGATATGCATAATCCAATATAACTCTGGGTTAACATGTCTTATTTAATGACAATTATTATATAGTCAATATCTATATTAATATATACAATATAGACATTTTATTTTAATCATTTAAAATCGATATGAACACTCAATTATATATATTATAATTTATGAAAAAATGTTATGCGACCCTTTTCATATTAATGCCAGTACCTCTTTTTTGGTTGCATATTTAGGCTTCAGCTCGATATTAAAAATGTAGGATGGTACATATATTTAATTACTGTTCAAGTTATAAAAAATTAAATTACAATATAATACTTAACCCTAACCCGAATATGGGTTCCACAAAATAAAAACTATATAAAAATTATGCAAAAATTACTTCGAAATAGACATTTTCTTAAAATATATAAACCATTATTACTATTCCTGGAATAACAACTATTCTTCGAATAATATATTAATGATCAATTTCTTCTTTACTTTTTTAGCTTTTCTCTTAAATGTTGTTTTTGAAATCGTTTCCGAAATCCAAATAACGAATACTAATATAAAATGTTAAGAAGCGTACGGTTGTTTGTTAATGTTTGCATATATATAATGAAAATATTTAAATGTAATATTTTTTAATTTCTTATTATTTACCTTATAAGAAACTCCCAATAAAATTGATGCTGCAACAAATATAATTGAAATTGAAATTAGTATATTTTTTGTTACTGAACTTCGTGGACAAGCTACAAGTGAGATATTATTACATTCAGGACTATATTTTTTTTCAAAATTTTTATAATCATTTGATAAACTAGACAATAGTTGATAATAAGAATTTCCTTTATTAATATTTAAAGCATTTTTAAGTTTTTCATATTTTTCAAACAATTCTCCAGCATTTTCTAAACATGTCTTGCATTGGTAGCCTTCTGCACCAATTTCACTATACATGTTACATAATGATTTAAATGCATCATAAAAATTAGATATATCTTTAATATCAATATTCATCGATCTTATTTTTGTTTCTATAACATCCTTACTAATCTTATTACCACTACTACTATCAGTAGCTATATCCTCATTATATTTACTATTTTCTTTTATATGTTCATTATAAAAAATTTTTAATGTGGTGGGTCCACTTTCTGTTTTTTGATTTAGTTTATAACTTAACCATAAAATAGCATATTCAGCAAGTTGATCACTCTCTAAATTGTCCTCATCACCAATATTCTCAAAATATTTTAGTAATTCTATAAAAATAGAACTAATTTGTTTGTCATAAGTATCACAGATGTTATTAGGACAATTAAAACTTAATAAACTTCCAGAAGTATGTTCTCCCAGGTTGTTCTGATCAAACCCATTAATTATATCACACTACGAATATATTTTACGAATTAAACAAAAAATGTATTAATATAAATATTACTAAAATTAAAATTAATATAATTTATAGGAATGCAACATACAAATAATATAAGAAAAAGGATACATACCACATTAGAAGACATTATAATTAAATTCTGTTATAATTTGGAGATTATGCGGGGTGATGTTGTTTAAATATATTGCATAGAATATATGGTATATTTACTCAAGATCTTTACATAGCAGTTATCTTTCGTTAGACATATTATTCTTAATTTTAACTTCATATAAAATAATAATACATTAGTATTACTAAAATCATATTATACTTATTTTATGATATTTAGATAAACTATCTTAAATAGAGGGCTGCTTACACACTTTGTCATATGTATATATGATGGATTTTATACAAAAATACTATTCTTACTAACATTTGATATAACTTTATTATAAAAATTAATATACTTTTATAATGAATTTAAAAAATATATACTTATACATATGCTTTAATATAAAACAAAACAACGTCCTAAAACTTAAATAATGCATAAATATATAAATTTAAGAAAGTTATTATTATTACAATCCTTAAAGTATATAAATAATTATTTAATAAGATAGAATAAATACTTATATAGTTGTTTCTTATAATATATAATATAGTCTTTTCTAAAATTATAATATTTACAAAGCTTTATTGTTCCAGTTTCTATCCCCAATACATAAATTTATATTGTTTTTAATGAATGTAGATAAATTAAAAAATAATTTTAATGAGTCCGATAACTTTATTTTTATTCCTACATATTCCAATTTATAATTATACCTTTTGGATAATTTTATAATATATTTTACGCATAATTTCCACGGTTTAAAACGACAATTAGTACTGAACCCGTATTTATAACCTTAAATAAGTCCTTAAGTTCATATTGTTTTTAAAATCATACTTAGTAAAAATTAAATATTAACATATAAATAACTATTATGTAAATTTTAAAGTATAATAGAAAACTATGATTGATTAGGTTATTATTTTACCCTTTAATAGGAGAGAGATAAGATATATTAGCTCTTTAATATATATATTTCGCTAAATATTATATATAATTTTATCTTATATATTCTACAGTTATAGTTAATGTATATCATTCAAATAATTTATTAAAAATTCTATATTTTATTAATTCTATGATACAGTAATGTTGTTTTAGATTATAAAATGAGTATTCACTAAACACTAATGTGAATAATAAAATGGCATTTAACATGAATTGAGTCTTTAACCCTTTTTCCATTGCTTTAAATTTTTATAATATAAAACTACATATCCCAAATTGGATCTTTAACAAATATATAGCATTGATACCTGTGTAATGTATTGTTACGTGTCTTTTCGATAAAATTAATATTTAATTATATGAAGGTTTCACAATAAAACAATATTTTAATATTAACTATTGGCAATTTACTAGATTATATGTATAGGCATATAATAATGCATCATATCTATAATATTAAACTTTATTAATATACTTATATTTATTTTTTAACTATTTTAAAATATAATATATTTATACCTCAAAATATAAAGTTTAAAAATTAATAGTGATTAATCTATTATTATACCTTTATGATAAGTTAAAGCGTACAAATAAAATTCTATTAATACAAGGAAATAATAGTAAATACAATTACAACTTCAAAAATATTAGAAGCACAACATAATTTATAGATTATGTTATATTCTCGATTCTCGATCTATATTGCATGTATCTATATTTTATGATTATCTATTATACATTAGTAGTGTGCTTAATTAACATTAAAAATATAATCATTATATGAGGTATATTATAATGTAGGCAATTGTTCCAAATGAATCGAATTATAATTATACTCTATTAATAAAATTATTATACTGTTCTGTTATAAAAATACGATTTAAATTAAAATCAATATGTCACAAATAATAAGTTTTACTAAATAAAATTTTCATTAAATAAAGAAACATATTATGATATGCATAATTCAATAAAACCACATACTAACAAATTTTATATAATAGGAATTATGATATAGCAAATATCTATATTAATATATGCAATATAGACATTTTTTTAAATAATATTAAATCGATATGAGTACTCAATTATATATATTATAACTTTAAATATGTTATGTAACCCCTTTCATATTAATGGCAGTACCCATTTGGGGGGTACATATTTTGAACATCATCTTGTGATTAAACATATGGAATGATACGTATGTTTAATTAGTGTTCGAATTATAAAAAATTAAATAAAGATATAATACTTAGCCCTAACCCGAATATGGGTACCACAACATAAAAACTATATAAAATTATGCAAAAATTGCTTCGAAATAGACAGTTTATTAAAATATATTAATCATTATTATTATTCCTGAAATAATCATTACTCTTCGAATAATATATTAATGATCAGTTTCTTTTTTATTTTTTTAGATTTTCTCTTAATTTTTGTTTTTGAGATCGTTTCCGAAATCCAAATAACGAATACTAATATAAAATATTAAGAAGTATACGATTTATTTGTTAACGTTTGCATATATTTAATGAAAATAAATTTTAATTTCCTTATTATTTACCTTATAAGAAACTCCCAATAAAATTGATGATGCAACAAATATAATTGCAATTGTAATTAGTGTATTTTTTGTTACTGAACTTCGTGGACAAGCTACAAATGGTGACCTATGACTACATTCAAGACTATTATATTTCTCTTTAAATTTATAATAATCACTTGATAAACTAGACAATAGTTGTAAATAAGAACTTCCTTTATTAATATCAAAAGCATTTTTAATTTTTTCACATTTTTCAAAAAATTCTCCAGCACTTTCTAAACATGTCTTGCATTCGTAGCCTTCTGTACCAATTTCACTATACATGTTACATAATGATTTAAGTGCATCATAAAAATTAGATATATCTTTAATATCTATATTCATCGAGCTTATTTGTTTTTTTATAACATCCTTTGTAATCTTATCACCACTTTTAACACCTATATTCTCCTTATAACAACTATTTCTTTCTATATCTTTGGTATAAAACTCGTTTAATGTAGTGGCTCCATTTTGTGCTTTTTGATTTAGTCTATAACTTAACCATAAAATAGCGTATTCAACAAGTTTATCACTATATAAATTCTCATCACTATCTAAACCCTCACTACTAACAATACCATTAAATAAAGATAGCAATGCTATAAACTCAGAGGTAAGTTTTGGGTCATCATTACTACAGTTATCATAAGAGAATAACATATTTAATAAACTTCCAGAAGTATGTTCTCTCGTTTTTTTCGTATCTTCATCAAAATATTTATCGATCGTATTAATTGCATCACACTACGAATATATTTTACAAATTAAACAAAAAATGTATTGATATAAATGTTACTATAATTAAAATTAATATAATTTATAGGAATGCAACATACGAATAATATAAGAAAAAAAATATATACCACTTCATCAAACATTATAATGAAATTCTGTTATAATTTGGAGATTATGCGGGGCGATGTTATTTATATATGTTGTATTTACTTAAGCTCTTTATGTAGCAGTTATCTTTCGTTAGACATATTATTCTTAATTCTAACTTCATATAAAATAATAATATATTAGTATTATTAAAATCATATTATACTTATTTTATGACATTTAGCTAAACTATCTTAAATAGAGGGTTGCTTATACACTTTTCCATATGTATATATGATGCATTTTATACAAAAAATACTATTCTTATTAACATTTGGTATAACTTTATTATAAAAATGGATATACTTTTATAATGAATTTAAAAAATGTATACTTATACATATCCTTTAATACAGAACACAAACAACGTCCTAAAACTTAAATACTGTCCACATATAAAAAATTAAGAAAGCTATTATTAGAATCCTTAAAGTATATAAATAGTCATTTTTTAAAATATATTAAATATTTACATGATTGTTTCTTATAATATATAATATGGTTTTTTCTAAAATAATAGCATTTTCAAATTTAGTTACATGCTCCACTTTCTATGCAAATTATATAAATTTATATTATTTTTATTTAATATAGATAAATTAAAAAATAATTTTAATGCGTTAAATAACTTTATTTTTATTCCTACATATTCTAATTTATAAGTATTCCTTATTGGGTAATTTTATAATATATTTTACGCATAATTTCCACGGTTTAAAACGACAATTATCACTGAACCCGTATTTACAAGCTTAAATAAGTCTTTAAGTTCATATTGTTTTTAAAATCATACTTAGTAAATATTAAATATTAACATATAAATAAGTATTGGTGCAAATTTTAAAGTATAATATAAAACTATTTGTAAATAGGTTGTTATATTGTCCTTTAAGAGGAGAGAGATAAGATATATTAGCTATTTTAATATATAAATTTAGATAAATATTTTCTATATACTATGCATTGTTCATTCTTTTCTTATATATTTATTGATATAGTTATCAATGTATGTACATTCAAATAATTTATTAAAAATTCTATATTTTATTAATTATATAGTAACGTAATGTTTTAGATTAAAAAATGATTATTCAATAAAAACTAATAATATAATAAGAGTTAATATGGAATAATAAAATGACAGTTAACATGAATTGAGTCATTATAATTTTCTCCATGGATCCAAATTTTTATAATATAAAACCACATATCCCGAAGTGGATCTTTAACAAATATATAAAAATTATATCATTATAATGCATTATTATTTGTCTTTTCGATAATATTAATGTTTATTATATGAAGGTTTCACAATAAAATAATATTTCAATATTAGTTATCGATAGAGTATTTTATTAAATTATATGTATAGGCATATAATAATAACGTATTATATCTATCATATTATTTATAATTATTATAACAAAATATAATTCGAAATTTTATTAATATACTTATATTATATTTTTTAAATCTTTTAAAATATTATTTATTTATACCTCAAAATATAAAATTTAAAAATTAATAGTGATTAATCTATTATTATACTTTATGATAATTAAATTAATATATATATATAAATATTCCTACCAATATAAATTAGAACATTAGAATAAATTCAAATTATTGAAATGAAAAAAATAGTATTATATATATTTATAATTTATAAATTTATTATAATATATCTATAGTACATTTTTTATGTATTACTAAAAATGTTAGATGCATAAAATGCCTTTTATAGATAACGTTGTATTGTCGATTCTCGATCGATATTTTATGAATATCTATTATTACAGTTCAGTTGGATAACATGATTTAAATCAAAATAAATATGATACAAGTTATAAGTTTTACTAAATAAAATTTTCATAAAATATAGAAACATATTATGACATGCATAATTCAATATAGCTCTGGGTTATCAAGGCTTATGTAATAGGCAATTATGATATAGATAATATGAATTAATATATGCAATATAGGCATCTTATTTTAATCATATTAAATCGGCATGAACACTCAATTATATATATTATAACTTATGAAATTTGATGCGGCCCTTTTCATATTAATGGATATATCCCCTTTTTTGTTACATATTTGGATTTTATTTCGAGATTAAACATATGGGATGGTACATATATTTAATTAGTGTTCAAATTATAAAAAATTAATACAATGCAGCACTTAACCCTAACCCGAACATGGGTCCCACAACATAAAAACTATATAAAAATTATGTAAAAATTACTTCCCAATAGACAGTTTATTAACATATATAAATAATTATTACTATTCCTAAATAGTCACTCTCTTCGAATCATATATTAATGATTTATTCTCTTCTTTATATTTTTTATTTTTTCTCTTATTTGTTGTTTTTTAAATCGTTTCCGAAATCCAAATAACGAATACTAATATAAAAAATATAAACGCATTATTTTTTGTTAACGTTTGGATATATATAATGAAAATAATTTTTCAATCCCTTATTATTTACCTTATAAGAAATTCCTAAAAGAAATGCTATTGCACCAAATACCGATAAAACTGAAATTAATTTGTTTCCTATCGACGAACTTGATGATGTATCTACAGAACTGTGTACAAGATTTTGTTCTGTTCCTTTCGGTTGAGAGGACGAAATCTTGTTACATTCATTTTTTAATTTATTATAATCAGTTGATAAAGCAGATAATATTTCTTTATATGGACTTCTATCAGTAATATCAGAATCATTCTTAAGTTCTTTATATTTTTTAAAAAATTCATTATCATCATCCAAATATTTCTTGCATTTTTTATTATTTCCATTAAATTCATAATACATGTTACATAATGATTTAAATGGAGCATAAAATTTAGATATAGCTTTAATATCCATATTCACAATTTTTTTTTCTAAAAAATCCTTATAACTATTATACCCCTTAAAACCAGCTATAGGATTTGTATACTTTTGATGAATTTTTATATCTTTATCATAAAAATATTTTAGACTGTCGTTTGATTCATTTTTCTTTAGGTTTAACATATAACTTAACCATATCATAATGTAATAAAAAATATCGTTTTTACTTTTTTCATCAAAGTTAAACAAATCAGAACCTCCAAAGAATCCACTAAGCAAATAAAAAAATCCAGCACTAATTTTTTCGATATCATTATCACATGTATTACCGTCACAATGACTATTTAAAAAATTAGTATCTTTAAATTTGTATTCTCCACTACTGTTCAATTCATCGGGAAATGCCTCCCATATATTCTCGAATTTTTCACACTAAGAAAACATTTAAAAACAATTAATAAAAATGTGTATTATTGAAAATTTTATTAAAATAAAGTTTAATGATATTTATATATAATACAATATCAAAAATGTATATACCACTTTCTTATCCATTGTGATGAAATTTCATTTTATATTTGTAAATTGAGTAGAATCATGCTATTTTATATACGATGCTCCAAATATGACGTAAATATTTTAATCCTATATATAACAACTGTCTGTAGTTAAATGTATTATAAATTTTTAATAATTAAATTATTATACACAATAAAATAATGTTATTAGCAAAGAAACTTTATATATCTATTTATCATAATTAGCTAAATTACCTTAAATAGAGGGATGCTTAATAAACTTTTGATTAAATATATGATACATTTTATATAAAAATGACTATTATTAATAAAATATCGTATAACTTTATTATAAAAATATATCAATTTTTATAATGAATTTAAAGTATGTTTGAACATAGAAAAGGAATATATTTATATCTTATGTTTTGGTCATTGTCCTTCAAAAAATTAAATACTGCATAAATCTAAAAAATTACAAATTATATTATTACCATAATCCTTAAAAGCACATAAATAGTCACTTTTTAAAATATATTAAATTTATATATACTGTTTCTTATTATATATAATATAGTTTTTTCTAAAATTATAACATTTACAAAATAAGTATAATTATTCACTTTTTTAATTGCATATACATAATTTTAATATTGTTTTTATTTAATATAGATAACTTTACAATCTATGTTAACGAGTCCAATAACTTTAGTTTTATTCCTATATAATTAAATTTAGAAATATACCTTATTATATAATTTTATAATATATTTTGCACATATTTCTCACGGTTTGAAACGACAATTAACACTGTAACCGTATTTATATGCTTAAATAAGACTTTTAATGCATATTGTTTTTAAAATGATACTTAGTAAATATTAATACATAAATAACTATTGATGCAAACTTTAAAGTATAATATAAAACTATGCGTAATTAAATTGTTGTATTTACATTTTAGATAGGAGAGATAAGGGAATTATACTTTTTTAAGACAAGAATATAACCATATTAAATTTACCTATTCTATATAGTTAATTATGTATTGTATTCCTTTAACATTAAAGCTTTCAATTCGTATATACATTAAAAATGCATTAGAATTATTTTCTAAATATATAGTTTACTTTTATATTTTATAATAAACTATATTTTTAAGAAAACTATATAATTATTAATATTACTTTGCTTGGTAGCGTTAATTCTAATATTATAGCATTAAATCTTACTTAAATAAGTGTTATAATATTTCATTTGATGTTTTTTGCATATAATTTTAATCTTATTACAAATTTAATAATATATATCAACTTATTCGAATCAAATGAATTTAATGATTTTTTCGTATTTAATACTTTATCTATTGTTATTACTATTATTATTACTGTTATATCACTGTATAGTACAACGAAATAATTAATGTGCTTAATCAAAATGCTTTAAATCAATTAGTAATTTTTTTGTTTCATTGTTTTAAAGTATAGTATTTATAACATATTATTTAGCAATAACAATATATTTGTGAATTATATATATGTAACAACCTAATAAAAATATTATTAATTCAAATTAAATTAATTATTACATATCATTATATTTTGCATTAATATATAATTGTATATATTCCCAAATTTAACATATTTCAGTTTTAGTCATTTATACAATATTATATATATAAATATTAGAATAATAACGTTAATTTTATATACCAAGTTGTTTATAAGTATAACAAACTATAATATTAAATTTTATTATATACTTACATTTTATTTTTTAACTATTTTAAAATATAATTATTTATACCTCAAAACTATAAAGTTTACAAATTAATAGTGATTAATATAATGTTATACCTTTATGATAAATTAAAGCGTATAAACTTCTATTAATACAAATGTAAAATACAAGAGAATAGTAGCTACAATTAAAACTTAAAAAATGTTAGAAGCGTAATAATATTTTATAGACAATGTTATATTGTCGATTCTCGGTCGATATTCCATGCATCTATATTTTATGAATATCTATTATTACAGTTATGTTGGCGTAATATAATTTAAACTAAAATAAATATGATACAAATAATAAGTTTTACTAAATAAAATTTTCATCAAATAAAGAAACATTGCGTTATGAAATATTCGATATAACCGCAGATTAACAAATTTTATATAATAGACAATTATGGTGTTGAATAATACGAATTAATATATGCAATATAGACATTTTTTTTAATCATATTAAATTCATATGAACACTTAATTATATATATTATAACTTATAAAATATGTTATGTAACCCCTTCCACATTAATGGTTATATCCACTTTTTGGTTGCATATTTGGACTTTATATGTGATTAAACATACGGAATGATATATATATTAAATTAGTATTTAAATTATAAAAAATTAAATGCAATATAATACTTAGCCCTAACCCGAATGTGGGTTCCATAAACATAACCCTGACCCTATAACTTAAAAACAATATAAAAACTATGATCAAAAATTACTCCCCAATAGACAGTTTCTTAAAATATATCAACCATTATTACTATTCCTGGAATAACCAATGCTCTTCGAATCATATATTAATGATCCATTTTCTTCTTTATTTTTTTAGCTTTTCTCTTAAATGTTGTTTTTGACCTCGTTTCCGAAATCCAAATAACGAATACTAATATAAAAATTTTAAGAAAAATTTGATTTTTTTGTTAATTTTTCCATATATTTAATGAAAATAATATTTAAATGTAATATTTTTAATTCCTTATTATTTACCTTATAAGCAATTCCCAAGAAAATTGGTATTGCAACTAATATCGATAAAATTGGAATTAATTTGCTTGTTATCGAACTTGATGTAGCTTCAGAAATTATTTTTTTTATATCTGGAGTGGATGGAAATTTTTTACATTTTGTTTTTAAATTGTCATAATCAGTTAATAAATTAATCAATACATAAAAATAGCGGATATTTTCACCAATGTTATGATCTATGATAATTTTTTTATATGTTTCAACAAATTGATTAGCTTTTTCAGAAGATTTCTCGCAAATTGAGTCTTTTGGATCAACCTCAATATATATGTCACATAATGTACTAAATGCATCATATAATTTAGATATAATGCTCTTATCCATACTTAAAATATATTTATTTTTATCTATAAGATCCTTATAATTTTTATAAGTAGTAACCTCGTTTATTTCCTTTTTATAGCTCTCGTCAGTTTCTATATATTTATTATAAAATTCATTTAGACTGCCTTTTTCTTCACTTTTGATCAGGCTGAACACATAACTTAACCATATCAAAATGTATTGAACAATATAGATGTTTCCTTTTGCAACCTTTTCAAACTCAGACTTATCCTTAAAGAATGTTTCAAAAATATATAAACATCTAGCATTAATTTTAGCGGTATCATCATCACAATTTCCACCATTACAGTAATTTTTGTAATCATTATCATCTGTAAATCGATAACTTATACCATCGTCCGAATTGAAAATCACGTTCCTTAAAGGAATTAACGTTCCACACTAAGAAAGAAGTTAAAAACAATTAATAAAAACGCGAATTATTAAAAGTTTTATTAAAATAAAGTTTAATGATATTTATATATGGTCAATATCAAAAAATGTAAAGGAAATTATTATTAAAAAATGCATATACTATATCAGCATCCATTATAATGGGATTTTATTTTTGATTTGTAAATTGAGTAGAATCATGCTATTTTATATACGATGCACCAAATATGAAACGCAAATACTTTAACCCTATATATAACTGTCTGTAGTTAAATATATTATAAAATTTCCAATAATTAAATTAATATAGAATAATATAATAATATTATCACTAACGAAAGTTACATTACTTTTTATGATAATTAGCTAAATTACTTTAAATAGAGGTTTTTTAATACACTTTTGATTAAATATATATATGATGCATTTTATACAAGAAATCCATTCTTACTAACATTTTGTATAACTATATTATAAAAATGAATATACATTTATAATGAATTTAAAGTATGTTTAAACATAGAAAAGAAATATATTTATATCTTATGTTTTAATGAATGTCCTTCAAAAATTTAAATACTGTATAAATCTATAAAATAAAAATTATATTATTACTATAATCCTTAAAATATATAAATAGTCATTTTTTTAATATATTAAACTTTTATATATTTGCTTCTAATACTATATACAATGCTTTATTAAAATTATAATGTTTTCAAATTAAGTTATGTTACTTACATCTCTATGTAAATTATATAAATTTATATTGTTTTTAATGAATGTAGATAAATTCATAATCCATTTTAATGAGTTCGATAACTTTATTTTTATTCCTATATACTTCAATTTAGAAGTATATCTTATTGGGCAATTTTATAATATATTTTGCCATATTTTCCATTCTTTAAAACAATTTGCACTGAACCCATACTTATAAGTTTAAATAAGTCTTTGAATGCATATTATTTTTAAAATAATACTTAGCAAATATTAACAAATAAATAAGTATTGGTGCAAATTTAAAGTGTAATAGAAAACTATGTTTAATTAGGTTGTTATATTACCTTTAAGAGGAGAGAGATAAGATATATTGCTATTTTAATATATAAATTTAGATAAATATTCATTAAATGTTCTACATAGTTCATTTTTATCTTATATATTTTATTTGTTTAGTTATCAATGTATATACATTCAAATAATTTATTAAAATTTCTATATTTTATTAATTCTACATAAAACTATGATAATATAATATTGAATAATAAAATGATATTTAATATTAATTAAGTATTTAACCCTTTCTCCATTAATCCATATTTTTAGAATATAAAACTACAAATTCCAAATTGAATCATTAACAAATATATAATATATTGTTATGTCTTATCGATAAAATTAATATTTAATTATATGAAGGTTTCACAATAAAACAATATTTTAATATTAACTATTGGTAATTTCTAGATTATATGTATAGGCATATAATAATGCATCATATCTATAATATTAAACTTTATTAATATACTTATATTTTATTTTTTAACTATTTTAAAATATAATATATTTATACCTAAAAATTTAAAAATAAATAGTGATAATCTATTATTAAATCTTTATTATAAATAAATTAAAGCGTATGAAGGAACTTCTATTAATACAAGAAGATCATAGTAACTACAATTACTACTTCAAAAAATGTTAGAAGCATAACAATAATTTATAGATTATGTTATATTGTCGATTCTCGATCGATAATCATGAATCTATATTTTATGATTATTTATTATTTTATATTAGCAGTGTGCTTAATTAACATTAAAAATATAATCATTAATATGAAGGTATATTGTAATGTAGATGAATATTCAAAACTAATCGAATTATAATATATACCTCATATATAATATTATTATACTTTTCGGTTATAAAAATACGATTTAAATTAAAATCAATATGTCACAAATAATAAGTTTTACTAAATAAAATTTTCATAAAATAATGAAACATATTATGATATGCATAATTCAATATAACAAAATATTAACTTTTATATAGGCAATTATGATATAGCATAATATGAATTAATATATGTAATATAGTTATTTTAGTTTAATCATATTAAATATATATTAACACTCAATTATATATATTATAACTTATGAAAAAATGTTATACAACCCCATTTATATTAGCTTATCCCCATTTTGGGTTGAATATTTGGGCATCATCTCTTGATTAAACATACGGGATGATACATATATTAAATTAGTGTTTAAGTTATAAAAAATTAAATGCAATGTGATACTTAGCCCTAACCCGAATATGGGTTCCATAACATAAAAACTATATAAAAATTATGCAAAAATTACTTCCCAATAGATAGTTTCTTAAAATACATCAATCATCATATTCAGAATAATTTATTAATGATCAGTTTCTTCTTTACTTTTTTAGATTTTCTCTTAAATGTTGTTTTTGAGATCGTTTCCGAAATCCAAATAACGAATACTAATATAAAATGTTAAGTATACGATTTATTTGTTAAAATTTGCATATATAATGAAAATAATTTTTAAATTCCTTATTATTTACCTTATAAGAAACTCCCAATAAAATTGATGATGCAACAAATATAATTGCAATTGTAATTAGTGTATTTTTTGTCACTGGACATTCTGTCACTGGACAATTTGTCATTGGACTATTTGTCACTGGACTATTTGTCACTGGACATTCTGTCACTGGACTTTTTGTCACTGAACTTCGTGAACAAGCTTCAAAGGATTCGGTATTACTACATACTTTTTTATATTTCTCTTTAAATTTGTCATAATCATTTGATAAACTATACAATAGTTGAAAATAAGAACTTCCTTTATTAATATCTAAACCATTTTTAAGTTTTTCATATTTTTCATAAAATTCTTTAGCATTTTTTAAACATGTATTGCATTGGAGATTTTTTTTATCAACTTCACCATCCATCATACATAATAATTTAAATATTTCATAAAAATTAGATATATCTTTAATATTCATATTCATCGATTTTATTTTTGCATCTATAACATCTATCTTAATCTTATTATTACTATCACCAATTGTTTCCTGATTATAATGACTATTTTTTTTTATATGTTCAGTATAAAAATCGTTTAATGTAGTGGTTCCATTTTCTGTTTTTTGATTCAGTATGTGACATAACCATAAAATAGCGTATTCAGCAATTTTATCACTCTCCATATTTTTCATATCAACAACTTCCTTATAGAAACCTAGCAATCCTATAAAAGCAGAACTAATTTTTTTGTTATTATCATTATCACAATTATTATCAGGACAATACTTATTGGTATAACTTCCACTAAACGTATAATTTTTAGAATTTCGATCGAAGACAAGACCATTATCAGCTGTTGTAAGTCCATCACACTATGAATATATTTTACGAATTAAAGAAAAGAATGTATTAATATAAATGTTACTAAAATGAAAATTAATATAATTTATAGTTAATGCAACATCGAAATAATGTAAGAAAAAGGATATATACCAGATTAACAGGCATTATAATGAAATTCCGTTATAATTTGGAGATTATGTGAGATGATGCTATTTATATATATTGCATAAATATATGTTATATTTACTTAAGCTCTTTACATACCAATTATATTTCGTTAGATATATTCTTAATTTTAACTTCATATAAAATAATAATATAGTAGTATTACTAAAATCATATTATACTTATTTTATGACATTTAGCTAAATTACCTTAAATAGAGTGTTGCTTAATACAGTTTTGATTAAATATAAATATGATACATTTATACAAAAAATAGTATTCTTACTAACATTTGGTATAACTTTATTATAAAAATGGATATACTTTTATAATGAATTTAAAAAATATATACTTATACATATGCTTTAATATAGAACATAAGCAACGCCCTAAAACTTAAATACTGTATAAATTTAAAAATAAAAAAGTTTTATTATTATTATTATTATTATTATTATTATTATTATAATCCTTAAAACCATATAAATAATAATTTTTTAAAATATATTAAATATTTATATACTTGTTTCTTATAATATATAATATAGTTTTTTCTAAAATTATAGTATTTTAAAGTTATATGCTCCACTTTTTATGCAAATTATATAAATTTAATATTACTTTTAATTAATATATATACATTCCAATTATATTTTAACATTTTAAATAACTTTATTTTTATTCCTACATATTCTAATTTATAAGTATTCCTTATTGGGTAATTTTATAATATATTTCCACATCTTTTCCATTTTTTAAAACAACAATTAGCACTGAACCCGTATTTATAAGCTTAAATAATTCTTTGAATTTAGATTGTTTTTAAAATAATACTTAGTAAATATTAAACATATATACCTACTGATGATATTTTAAAGTATAATAGAAAACTATGTTTAATTAGGTTGTTATATTCCCCTTTAAGAGAAGAGAGATAAGATATATTTCCTCTTTTAATATATAAATTTAGATAAATATTCGTTAAATGTTCTGCACTGTTCATTATTATCTTATATATTTTATTGTTATTGTTATCAATGGATATACATTAAAATAATTCGTTAAATTTTCTATATTTTATTAATTCTATGGTAAAACAACGACAATATAATATGCGTTAATATGGAATAATCAAATGACATTTAACATGAATTGAGTCTTTAACCATTTCACCATTGATTCATATTTTTAGAATATTAAACCACATATCCCAAATTGAATCATTAACATATATATAACATTGGTACCTTTATAATGTATTATTATGTGTCTTTTCGATAATATTAATGTTTAATTATATTAATTTTCCACAAAAAACAATATTTCAATATTAGTTACTAGTAGAGTAATTTATTATATTATATTTATAGGGGTATAATAATAGCGTTATTCTATCTATCATATTATTTATAATTATTAAAACAAAATATGATAAAAAATTTATTAATATAGTTATATTTTATTTTTTTAAAATTTTAAATGTAATATATTTATACTTAAAAACTATAAAGCTTAAAAATTAATATTAATTAATATAATGTTATATCTTTATAGTAAATAAACTAATGTATATATAAGTATCTCTATTATTTGAATTTAAAACTTTACCATAAAATTATAAAATATATAATCGAAAGTTAAAAGGATAGTATCCCTATATCTATAATGTACTTTTTTATTAATATGCATATTTTTATTGATTATTAAAAATGTTAGATGCATAAAATGCCTTTTATAGATAATGTTGTATTCTCGATTCTCGATCGATATTTTATGACTATCAATTATATATTGGTAATATGTTTAATTAATCTTAAAAACACACATATTAATATGAAGGTATATTATAATGTAGAGGGATATTCAAAATGAATCTAATTATAATTTATACTATGATATATAATATTATTATACTATTTGGTTATCAAAATACGATTTAAATTAAAACAAATGATACAAATAATAAGTTCTGCTAAATAAAATGTTTCATCAAATAAAGAAATATATTATGATATGCATAATTCAATATAACTTTGGGTTAACAAATCTTATATAATAAATAATTATGATATGTCATAATATGAATTAATATATGCAATATAAACATTTTATTTTAATCATATAAAATCGGCATGAAGACTCAATTATATGTATTATAATTTATGAAAAAATATGATTTTGTTCTTTTCATATTAATGGAAGTACCCCTTTGGGGGCGCATATTTGGATTTCATCTCGATATTAAACGTACGGATATAGTATATTTATTTAATTAGTGTTCAAATTATAAAAAAATAAACAAAGATATAATACTTAGCCCTACCCCCAACATGGGGTCCACAACATAAAAGCTATATAAATATATGCAAAAATTACTTATCTCCAAATAAACAGTTTCTTAACATATATCAATCATTATTAATCCTTGAATCATATATGAATGATCCATTTTCTTCTTTATTTTTTTAGCTTTTCTCTCAAATGTTTTTGAGCTCGTTTCCGAATTCCACATAGCGAATACTAATATAAAATGAAGAAATATATGATTTTTTTGTTAACGTTTGCATATATATAATGAAAATAATATATAAATATTATATTTTTTAATTCCTTATTATTTACCTTATAAGAAATTCCTAACAAAATTGCTACTGCAACTATTATCGATAAAACTGGAATTAATTTGCTTGCTATCGACGAACTTGATGATGTAACTTCAGAAATGTGTCCAGAAATTTGTTTAGAACATTTTTCAGGAATTTTTGTTTTGTCTATCGTTGGAAGCGATGAACTATCGTTACATTTCTTTTTAAAATTATCATAATCAGTTGATAAAGTACACAATAATTGTTTATATGAACTGTCATCAGTATTATTAGGATCTCCATTAAGTTTTTCATATTTTTCAACAAATTGTTTAGCTTTTTCCGAATATTGTGTGCAATCTTTCTTATTTTCATCAAATTCATTATACATTTCACATAATAATTTAAATGGATCATAAAATTTAGATATATCTTTAATCTTCATATTCATCAATTCTTTTTTTTTATTTATAAGATCATCATAACTATTATAAGCACCAGCATCGTATATAGAATTTTTATACTTATTATTATCTATATAATTACTATAAAACATATCTATAGTGTTAATGCTGTTATCTTTCTTTAGGTTAAACATATAACTTAACCATATCATAATGTATTCAACAATATTGATATTACTTTTTGCAACAGACTCAAACACAGAAGAATTACCAAAGAATTCATTAAAAAAATATAAAAATCCAGCATTCATTTTATTGATATAACTAGTACAATTATTAGTACAATAGGTTTTGAAAAGTTTATCATCATTAAAATGATACTTTTCATTAACCAATTTATCGGGAAAATCCTCCCATACATTCTTGAACCTTTTACACTACGAAAACATTTAAAAAAGTATAATAAAAGTATACGCTAATGAAACTCTTATAAAATAAAATTTAATGATATTTATATATAATGCAATGTCAAAAAATGTAAAGGAAATTGTTAAAAAATGCATATACCACTTCGACATTCATTATAATGGGATTTTATTTTTGATTTGTAAATTGAGTAAACTCATGCTGTTTTATATACTGTCCCCAATATGTGACATAAATACTTTAATCCTATATATAGCAACTGTTTGTATTTAAATATATTATAATTTTTTTAATGATTAAATTAATATAGAACAATAAAATAATATTATTACTAAAGAAACGGTCTATTCCTTTTTTTGATAACTACTAAGCTGCCTTAAATTGGAGATATTTAATACATTTTGGTCAGATGTATAATTTATGATTATTAGTAACATCCATCATAATTTTATTAAAAAAATTTAAGTAGTTTAGTAATGAATTTAAAATACTCCCTCTTATATTTATGTCTCAATATAGAAAAATACAATTTTTTTTTCTCATTCTTTAATAAATATATTTATATCCTGAACCCGTAAATACATAAAAATTAATAAATCTATTATTAGTATAATTTTTAAAAGTATATAAATATATATTTATATACTTGTTTCTTATAATATATAATATAGTTTTTTCTAAAATTATAACATTTACAAAGTTACAGTGTTTCATTTTCTATACAAATTATATAAATTCATAATCCATTTTAATGATTCTGATAACTACATTTTGATTTTTACATACTTCAATTTATAAATATACCATATTGAGTATTTTTACAATATATTTTACGCATAATTTTCACGGTTTAAAACAATTAGCACTGGACCTGTATTTGTAAGCTTAAATACGTTTTTATATGTATATTGTTTTTAAAATAATACTAATTAAATATTAAATATTAACATATAAATAACTATTGATGGAAATTTTAAAGTATAATAGAAAACTATGTTTAATTAAGTTATTATATTTCACTTTAAGAGGAGAGAGATAAGATATCTTTGCTCTTTTATTATTTAAATTAAGTTGAATATTCGATAAATACTATGCATTGTTCATTCTTATCTTATATATTTATTGATATAGTTATCAATGTATGTACATTCAAATAATTTATTAAAATTCTATATTTTATTAATTCTATGATAACATAATGTTGTTTTAGATTAAAAAATTATTATTCAATAAAAACTAATAATATAATATGCGTTCATATGGAATAATAAAATGGAATTTAACATGAATTAAGTATTTCGCCTTTTCTCTATTTATCCAGTTTTTTAAAATATAAAACCATATATCCCAATTTAGATCATTAACAAATATATAAAAATTATATCATTATAATGTATTATTATGTGTCTTTTCGACAATATTAACATTTAATTATATGAAGTTTTCACAATATAACAATATTTCAATATTAGTTATTAGTAGAATATTTTACTATTTTATATGTATATAATAATTACGCATTTTATCTATCATATTATTTATAATTGTTAGAACAAACTATAGCATTCAATTTTATTAATATACTTATATTTTTTCAATTAACTAATAATATATTTCCAATTTATATACACTTCAAAAAATGTTAGAAGCATAACAATCTTTTATAGACTATGTTATATTGTCGATTCTCGATCGATATTCATGAATCTATATTTTATGAACATCTATTATTGCAGTTCAGTTGTATAACACGATTTAAATAAAAATAAATATGATACAAGTTATAAGTTTTACTAAATAAAATATTCCATGAAATAAAGAAATATATTATTATATGCATAATTCAATATAGCTCTGGGTTATCAAGACTTATATAATAGGCAATTATGATATATATAATATGAATTCATGTATAGTCAATATCTATATTAATATATGTAATATAGTTATTTTAATTTAACTATATTAAATCGATATGATCACTTAATTATATATATTATAACTTATGAAAAAATGTTATACAACCCAATTCATATTAGCTTATCCCCATTTTTGGGTGCACATTTGTGCATCATCTCTTGATTAAACATACGGGATGGTACATATATTTAACTACTGTTCAAGTTATAAAAAATTAAATTACAATATAATATGAGTCCCACAACATAAAACTATATAAAAGTTATGATCAAAAATTATTCCCCAATAGACAGTTTCTTAAAATATTTAAATCATTATTACTATTCCTGAAATGACATTCTCTTCGAATCATATATTAACGATTCATTTTCTTCTTTATATTTTTTAGTTTTCCTCTTATTTGTTGTTTTTTAAATCGTTTCCGAAACCCAAATAACGAATACTAATATAAAAACGGTAAACGAATTATTTTTTTGTTAATTTTTGCATATTTATAATGAAAATAATTTTTCAAGTCATTATTTACCTTATAAGAAATTCCTAAAAAAAATACTATTGCACCAAATATCGATAAAACTATAAATAATTTACTTACTAGTGATGATTCTGATAATGTAACCTCAGAAAATTCTCCAGACAATTGTTCAGATCCTGTTACATGAGTTTGTTCAGGACATTTTGGAGTAATATTTGGTTTGTCTATCGCTGGAAAGGATGAAATGTCTTTGCATTTCTTTTTAAAATTATCATAATCATTTGATAAAGTACACAATAGTTTATTATAGGAACTATCATTAGTAATACTAGAATCATCATTAAGTTCTTTATATTTTTTAGCAAATTCTTTAGCATGATTCAAATATTTTGTGGAATCTGACGTACTATCATTAAATTCATTATACATGTTACATAATAATTTAAATGGGGCATAAAATCTAGACAATTTTTCATTAGTAATTTTCATCAATTCATTTTTTTTATATATAAGTTCATCATAATTACTACAACCATCAACACCATTTATAGTATTTTTATACTTTTCTTGATTTTTTATATATATTTTATAAAAATTTGTTAGAATGTTTCCTGTGTTATCCTTTAGGTTTAACATATGACTTAACCATATGATAATGTATTCAACAACATTGATATTATTTTTTGCATTATTCTTAAACAAACCAGAAGGCCCAAAAAATTGATTAATCAAATAAAAAAATACAGCATTAAGTTTATCGAGATCACCTTCACATTTATTATTATTACAATAACCATCTAAAAAATTATTATCTTTAAATTCATATTTTCCTTTACTTAATGTATCGGGGAAATCATCCCATACATTCTCGAATTTTTGGCACTAAGAAAACATTTAAAAACAATTAATAAAAACGCAAATTTTACATATTTTATTAAAATGATATTTAATGATATATATATAATACATTATCAAAAAATGTAAAGGAAACTATTATTATTAACAAATGTATATACCACTTCCTTATTCATTATAATGGAATTATATTTTTGATTTGTAAATTGAGTAAAATAATCCTGCTTTATATACACTGTCCCCAATATGTGACGCAAATACTTTAACCCTATATATAAAAATTGTCTGTAATTAAGTATATTATATGTTTTTCAATAATTAAATTAATATAGAATAATAAAATAATATTATTACTAAAGGAACCTTTTATTTCTTTTTGTGACAATTATTTAAATTACCTTAAATAGAGGGTTGCTTAATACATTTTTGATTAAATATAGATATGATGGATTTTATACAAAAAATTCTATTCTTACTAACATCCGGCACAACTTTATTATAAAAATGGATATACTTTTATAAAGAATTTAAAGTATGTTTGAACATAGGAAAAAAATATATTTATATCTTCTATTTTAATGATTTCAATTCTAAAACTTAAATACTGTATAAATCTAAAAAATGCAAAATACTATTATTACTATAATCCTTAAAAGTATATAAATAGTCGCTTTTTAAAATATATTAAATTTATATATACTTATTTCTAATACGATAAACCACTGTTTTATTAAAATTATAATATTTTCAAATTAAGTTACATGCTCCACTTTCTATGCAAATTACATAATTTATACTTTTTTTTATTTAATATAAATAAATTAGTAATTTATTTTAATGAGTCTTATAACATTATTTTTATTTCTATATACTTCAATTTATAAATATTCCGTATTAGATAATTATAGAATATATTTCGCGTATCATTTCCATAGTTTAAAACACCAATTGGTACTGAATCCGTACATATGCTATTTATAAGCTTAAATAAGTCTTTGAATATAGATTGTTTTAAAAATCATACTTAGTAAATATTAAATATTAGCATATAAATAAGTATTGATGGAAATTTTAAAGTATAATATAAAACTATATGTATTAGGTTGGTATATTGCACTTTGAGAGGAGAGAGATAAGATATATTTTCTCTTTTAATATATAAATTTAGATAGACATTCGCTAATTGTTCTGTATAGTTAATTTTATCTTATACATTTTATTGTTATAGTTATCAATATATATACATTCAAATAGTTTACTAAAAATTCTATATTATATTAATTTTATTATAAAACAATGCTATTTGTAATTAACGATTATTTATTAAACAATGATAATATAATACGCGTTAATATTGAATAATAAAAAGAAATTTAATGTTGATTGAATCATTAATCCTTCCACTATTGATCTAAATTTTTATAATATAAAACTACAAATCCTAAATTAAATCTTTAACAAATATATAAAAATTATGCCTTTGTAATGTATTATTATGTGTCTATTCAATAATATTAATATTTAATTATATGAAGGTTTCACAATATAACAATATTTCAATATTATTTATTAGTATAGTATTTATTAGATTATATGTATAGGCATATAATAATAGCGATATTATATCTATCAAATTATTTACAATTATTATAACAAACTATAACATTATATTTTATTAATATACTTATATTTTATTTTTTAAATCTTTTGAAATATAATTTATTTATACCTCAAAAGTATAAAGTTTAAAAATTAATAATGATCAATCTAATATTATACCTTTATAGTAAATAAATTAATGTATATATAACTATTTCTATCAATATTAATTAAAAATTTAACACAAAATGATGCTAAATACAATTGAAAATTAAAAGGATAGTATACATATATCTATAATTCATTTTTTTATTAATATGCATATTTTTATTGATTATTAAAAATGTTAGATGCATAAAATGCCTTTTATAGATATCGTTGTATTGTCGATACTCGATCGATATTTTATGAATATCTGTTATTACTGTTCGGTTGCTAAAATACAATTTAAATAAAAATAATAATGACACAAATAATAAGTTTTACTAAATAAATGTGTTTACCAAACAAAGAAATGCATTGCATATTATGATGTGGATAATTCAATATAGCCCCTGATTAACAAGTTTTATATAATAGACAATTATGATATTCTATAATATGAATTCATATATAATCAATATCTATATTAATATATGCAACATAGACATTTTATTTTAATCATATTAAATCGGTATAATCACACAATTGTATATATTATACTTTATGGGAAAATTAGTATTGATACTTTTCATGTTAATCGATATGTTCCTTTTGGGGGGTATATTTGACTTTTGAATTTCATATCTTGGTTGAACATACGGAATTATACATATATTAAATTAGTCTTCAAATTATGAAAAAATAAATAAAGATATAATACTTAACCCAACCCGAATATGGGATCCACAACATAAAAACTATATACAAATTATGCAAAAATTACTTCCCAATAGACAGTTTCTTAAAATATATAAATCATTATCAATATTCCTGGAATAATCCTACTTTTCGAATCATATATTAACGATTCATTTTCTTCTTTATATTTTTTATTTTTTCTCTTAAATATTGTTTTTGAGCTCGTTTCCGAAATCCAAACAACGAATACTAATATAAAGTGTTAAGAAACATATGATTTTTTTGTTAACGTTTGGATATATTTAAAAACGTTATATTTTTTAACTCCTTATTATTTACCTTATAAGAAATTCCTAAAAAAAATGCTATTGCACCAAATATCGATAAAACTGTAAATAATTTGCTTCCTATCGACGAACTTGATAATGTATATCCAGATCTTAGTGCAGAAATATTTGCTGTTATCTCTGGAAGAAATGTAATATCATTACGTTTATTTCTTAAAATACCATAATCAGTTGATAAAGCAGACAATATTTGTTCACATGAACTGTCACTAGTATTATTAGAACCTCCATTAAGTTCTTGATATTTTATAACAAATTCATTCGCATTATTTAACAGTTCATCCTTATTTAGATTCGTTGCAAAATTACCATACATCCTACATATTAATTTGGATGCATCATAAAATTTAGACAGATCTTTAATATTAATATTCAACAATTCTTTTTGTTTATTTATGAATTCCTCAAGACCTGAAAATTTGTAGGCGACATCTTTAAAATTACTATGTTTATTACTACCAATTACATGCTGAGTGTAAAAATCGTTTATATTAGTGGTGTTGTTATTTTTGCTTTGATTTAATTTGTTACTTAACCATAAGATAATATAAATAAAAAATGGTTCAGTATTATATCCAGTATTGCCTTTAATTGGGTATTTAGTAAAATATTTTTCAAGTAACCATAAAAATCCAATCGCAATTTTATCGAGTTCAGTATTACAGTTTCCATCAGGGCAGTACTTATCGAAATTACTAATTTTTTTAAATTCGATTTCTGCTTTTTCACTTGATTCATCAGGGAAATGCTTCCTCAAAAAATCAATTTTTCCACACTAAAAAAACCAATTAAAAAAATTGATAAAAATATATATTAAGAAAATGTTATTAAAATATAACTTAATGAGGTTTATAGGAAATATAATATCAAAAAGTGTACATACTAGATCATCATCCATTATGATGGAATATAATTTATAATCTCTAGGTTAAGGGGATATCATATTATATATATATATACTAAAATAAGTAATACAATTATTTAACCCTATATAAAGCAATTATATGTAAACAAAAATATGTTTATTATTCTTAATATCAATTTAAAATTAATATAGAACAATATGTACTTTGATGATAGTTAGATAAATTGCCTTATTTGGGGGTTGTTTAAACATTTATTAGCATATGTATATATAATACAAGTTTGCATAAGTTATTATAAAGATTAATATACTTTTATAATGAATTTAAAGTATGTTTGTACATAGAAAAGGAATATATTTATATCTTATGTTTTAATGATTGTCCTTCAAAAAATTAAATGCTGTATAAATCTAAAAAGTTAAAAATTATATTATTACTATAATCCTTAAAAGTATATAAATAGTAATTTTTTTAAATATATTAAATATTTATATACTTGTTTCTTATAATATATAAAATTGTTTTTTCTAAAATTATAACATTATCAAAATAAGTTGTATTATTCCCTTTTTTAATGGCATATGAATAATTTAAATATTATTTTTATTTAATATATATGCATTACAATTAAATTTAACATTTTCAATAACTTTATTTTTATTCCTATATAATTAAATTTAGAAACATACCTTATTAGATAATTTTATAATATATTTTGCACATCTTTCCCACGGTTTAAAACGACAATTAGTACTAAAACTGTATTTATAAGCTTAAATAAGTCTTTAAATGTATATTATTTTTAAAATAATACTTAGTAAATATTAAATATATAATACATAAATAAGTATTGATGCAAATTTTAAAATATAATAGAAAACTATGTGTATTTAGGTTGGTATATTTACATTTTAGATAGGAGAGATAAGGGAAATATGCTTTTTTAAGACAATTATGTAGCCATATAAGATTTACCTATTCTATATAACTAATTATGTCTTGTATTTCTTTGACATTAAAGCTTTAAATTATGTATATATATTAAAATTGTTCATTAGAAATATCTTATAATTATTTTCTAAATATATAGTTTGCTTTTATATTTTATAATAAACAATATTTAGTTCTATGATGAAAAACTATAAAATTATTAATGTTATTTTTCTTGGTAGTGTTAATTCTAATATTATCGCATTAATGCATACCTAAATAAATGTTATAATATGTCATTTGATCTTGTATGCATACAATTTTAATCTTATCATACCTTTAATAATATATATGATGAATTTATACCCACATAGTGTATCAAATGAATTTAATGATTTTTTCGTATTTAATACGTTTATATATTTTTATTACTATTATTATTGTTACAGCTATATCACTGTATAGTACAACGGAATAATTAATGCGCTTAATAAAAATACTTTAAATCAATTAGTAATTTTTTTGTTTCATTGTTTTAAAGTATAACATTTTAGAACATAATATTTCGTAATAACAATATATTTAAATTATAAATTTAGAGTTTTTATATACATAATAACCTAATAAAAACATTATTAGTTCAAATTAATTATTACATTCATTTTCTGTATATTTTGCATTAATATATAATTATATATGCTTCCCAAATTTAACATATTCCAGTGCTTAGTCTTTGATAAAATACTATATATATTAGAAAAATAACGTTAATGTTATTTACCAAGTTTTTTATAAGTATTATAACAAACTATAACATTAAATTTTATTATATACTTATATTTTTTTCATTTAACTATTTTAAAATTTAATTTATTTATACCTCAAAATATAAAATTAAAAAATTAATAGTGATTTATCTATTATTGTATCTTATGATAAATAAATTATGGCATATAAAGCAATTTCTATTCATATTAATTAATTTTAATAAAAATGTAAAGGAAATACAAAAAGAGAATAGTAACTACAATTAAAACTTAAAAAGTATTGTATATATAGTGTATTTTTTATGTATTACTAAAATATGTTAGAAGCGTAATAATATTTTATAGACAATGTTATATTGTCGATTTTCAATCGATATCTCATGTATCTATATATTATAAATATATATTAGTAATATGTTCAATTCATCTTAAAAAAACACATATTAATATGAAGGTATATTATATTGTATAGGGACATTCAGAATGGATTAAATTGTAATTTTACCTTTATATGCAATATTATTATATAGTTTGGTTGAAAAGTTATAATTAAATCAAATAATAGTGGCACAAATTATAAGTTTTACTAAATAAAATGTTTCATCAAATAAAGAAATGTATTGTATAATGTATAATTCAATATAACTCTGGATTAACAATCTTTATATAATAGATAATAAGGGCTCTTATGCATGGTTACCCAAAAAATTGTAATAATATATATAATGTGAAGTTATAATATTGCCAAATTTAATATATATGAACGAATTATGTATAAGTATTATAACTTATAAAATATGTTATGTACCCCCTTTTTTGGTTGAATATTTAGACATAATCTCGAAATTAAACATACGGGAATGGTAAATATATTTGATCAACATTTACAAATCAATAAATATTATAAATTTATTCAAAATTAAATGAAATATTATGTTTAACCCTAACCCAAACGTGGGGTCTACAAACATAATCTCAATCCTGACCCACAACATAAAAACTATATAAAAATTATTTATTTCCAAATAGATAGTTTCTTAGATATATTAATCATTATTATTATTCCTGAAATAGTTACTATTCTTCGAATCATATATTAATGATCTATTCTCTTCTTTATTTTTTTAGCTTTTTTCTTAAATGTTGTTTTTGAGATCGTTTCCGAAATCCAAATAGCGAATACTAATATAAAAATTTTAAAAAATATATAATTTATTTATATTCACAAGTTACTAAGTGCTGAATATATATTTTTAATTGACTTATTATTTACCTTATATGCAATCCCCAAGAAAATTGATACTGCAACAAATATAAATGTAATTGAAGTTAGTGTGTTTTTTATTACTGATCTTCGTGAAAAAGTTGGAAGAGATGGGAAATTGACAGATTGAGCAGAATTACATTTATCTTTTAAAACATTATAATCATTTGATAATGTAGACAATATTTGATTATAGGGACTGTCTTTAGTATTATTATGATATTCATTAAGTTCTTTATATTTTTCAACAAATTCTTTAGCTTTTTCTAAATATGTCTCGCACTTTGGATCGTCATCATTAAATTCATTATACATGTTACATAATGATTTTAATGCATTATAAAATTTAGATATAACGTTCTTATTTATATTCATCAAATATTGTTTTTTATCTATAAGATCCTTATAACTCTTATAATCACTAACATCATTTATTTCCTTGATATACTTCTCACCCTTCTTTATATATTTATCATAAAAATCATTTATATTGGTGATTTCATCATGTGATTTTAGGCTTAACATATAACTTAACCATATGATAATGTATTCAACAATGTTGATATTACTTTTTGCATTATTCACAAACGAAGAATTATTCTCAAAATTTTTCTCAAACAACCATAAACATATTACATTAACTTTATCGAGCTCAGTCGTACAATTATTATTACAATATGAATTGATAATTTCATAATCTTTAAATTGATAGTTTCCATTACTCAATGTATCGGGAAAAGCACTCCATATATTCTCGAACCTTTTACACTAAGAAACCGTTTAAAAAAGTATAATAAAAATATGCGTTAATGAAACTCTTATAAAATAAAGTTTAATGATATTTGTATATAATACAATATCAAAAAATGTAAAGGAAATTGTTATTATTATTAAAAAATGCATATACCATAAATTCAGCCATTGTTCCGAAATTTTATTTTTGATTTGCAAATTGAGTAAAATCACGATATTTTATATATACTGCCCCCAATATGTGACGCAAATACTTTAACCCTATATATAACAATCGTCTATAGTTAAATATATTATATGTTTTTCAATAATTAAATTAATATTGAATAACAAAATCATATTATTACTAAAGAAACGTTACATTTATCTTTATAATAGTTAGCTAAATTACCTTAAATAGAAGGTGCTTAGTACATTTTTACCATATGTATATATGATGCATTTTATACAAAAAATGCTATTCTTAGTAACGCTGGTATAACATTATTATAAAAATTAATATACTTTATAAATAATTTAAAGTATGTTTGAACATCGAAAAGGAATATATTTATATCTTATGTTTTAATGATTGTCATTCTAAAATTTAAATACTTTATAAATTTAAAAAATAAAAAATTATATTATTACTATAATCCTTAAAAGTATATAAATAGTCATTTAATAAGATAAATTAAATTTTTATATACTTGTTTCTTATAATATATAATATAGTTTTTTCTAAAATTATAGAATTTTCAAATTAAGTTATGTTACTTATATTTCTATGCAAATTATATAAATTTATATTGTTTTTAATGAATGTAGATAATTTTACAATTCATTTTAATGAGTCCTATAACTTTATTTTTATTTCTATATACTTAAATTTAGAAATATTCTTTATTGAGTAATTTTATAATACACTTTGCATATTTTTCCACTGTTAAAACGACAATTAGCGCTGAACCCGTATTTATAAGCTTAAATATGTTTTTATATGTAGATTGTTTTTAAAATAATACATAGTAAATATTAAATATTAACATATAAATAAATATTGATGCAAATTTTAAAGTATAATAGAAAAATATGTTTAATTAGGTTGTTATATTACCCTTTAAGAAGAGAAAGATAATATATATCTGCTCTTTTAATATTTAAATTTAAATAAATATTCGTTAAATGTTATGAATTGTTCATTTTTACCTTATATATTTTATTATTATAGTTATCAATGTATATACATTCAAATATTTTATTAAAAATTATATACTTTATTAATTCTGTGATAAAACAATGCTGTTTGTTATTAAAGATGGTTCATTAAATAATTATAATATAATATGCGTTCATATGGAATAATAAAATGAAATTTAACATTAATTTAGTCTTTAGCCTTTTCTCTATTTATCCAGTTTTTTATAATATAAAACCACATATTCCGAATTGGATCTTTACAATAATATAAAATTGATATCTTTATAATGCATTATTATATGTCATTGATTTTTTATTTCAATAACACAACTTTTAATTATAGGAAATATCCACTTTTATATTTTTTTTACTGAATATGCATAAAAAACAATTATATTTTGCAATGTATGATAGAGACGTAGAGGGTCACTGTTTATATTTTTTAAAAATATTATTATGAATTTTTTCAATAATAAATTATTTTATAAAATATATATTTTTATTCATTCATTATATTATATTATTAATTATTTTATTCTTATAATTTTAGAGAAAGATTATAATGGAAATCAAATGAATTGATTAAACAACGGCGTTTTATATAGATTATTAAAATACATATATTTATATTATAATATTACACATATATATATTTTTTGATGATACTTATGAGTTTATTTACCTATAATAATAATAAACGAATTTACTTATTTGTCATTTTTAATATTTATATTGAATTTTAAAGTCAGAATCATAAACATCTGAGCTTTGGTTATTTAACAAAAAATATAAGTTAATTAAATTTATAATTCTAAAGAATTGTACTTTCTTTATAAACAAAAAAAATAAATTAATAAATTGTGCAGGATCGATCTGCATAACTTTCTATATATTTAATAATTCCATTTTTTCATCGACGCAATTTACAACATTTTTCATGTTTTTTCCTTATTTCCCTTCCTTCTCTCCCATTTTCTCATATTAAACATTCTAATTATCTAAATCAACATTATCTTCTAGGGCCAAATCAACACTTTGAAATCATCTTTCTATACCGATTCCAATATTCGATCAATTGCCCAATAAAGCATTAATCCAAATTAACAATAAAATACAAAAAGACTTAGTTAAACACATTTACCATTAAGTTATATTAACAAAAAATCAAATTCTTATTTGCCAAAATATATTATTTTATTCATTCCTTTTCATATTCATCTTTATTCTCATTTTTTCTTACATATTTAGACTTAATATAAATATTAAAAATTCCAACTTATCCCTTACATATTTTAATAATTAATTTCCTATATATATTTAAAACAATTCTTTAAACTAATAAATGTTATCAAATTATAAAAAATTAAATTCAAAATTAAATGCAATATAACACTTAACCCTAACCCGAATATGTGTTTCAAAACATAAACACTGTTTAAAAATTATACAAAAACAGTATAAAATTATTATAACTATACATATATAACATTATATATTATTGGTTATATTATTCTTATAGACCCAATAATTATGTTCAAAAATTATGGTAAAAAATTATTTATTTTCAATAGACAATTTCTTAACATATACCAATCATTATTACTATTCCTGGGATAGTCATTACTTTTCGAATCATATATTAATGATCCATTTTCTTCTTTATTTTTTTAGCTTTTCTCTTAAATGTTGTTTTTGAGGTCGCTTCCGAAATCCAAATAATGAATACTAATATAAAAATGGTAAACCCATAATATATTTTTTGATAATTGCATATAAGGAATCACGAAAATAATTTATAAATTCCTTATTATTTACCTTATAAAAAATTCCCAAGAATATTGGTATTGCAACAATTATCGATACAAATGGAATTAATTTGTTTTTTATCGATGAACTTGATGATGTAACTTCAGAAATGTGTTCGGAACTCGGGTCAGAATTTTGCACACCATTTTCTTTTGTTTTTATATCTGGAAGTAGCGGAATATCACTACAATCAACTTTACTTCTACTACAATAATTTTTAAAATTATTATAATCATTTGATAATGTAGACAATATTTGTCTATATGAACTATCTCCACTAATCCCTGAATCTTCATTAAGTTGTTTATATTTTTTAACAAATTCTTTAGCATTTTCTAAATATTTCTTATCTGTTGTGTCGTTTGCATTAAGTTCAGTATACATGTTACATAATGATTTAAATGCATCATAAAATTTAGACATATACTCAAAATTAGTATTCAATAATTCCTTTTTGTTATCTATGATTTCCTTATAATTTGTATATCCCATTATTTCTTTTAATGAATTACTACAATCTTGACCACCATTATCACACTTATTATAATACGTATTATTCATTATGTGCGCTTCATAAAAATCATTTAGATTGTTGATTCCTTCGTGCAACTTTTGATTTAATTTATAACTTAACCATATGATAATGTATTCAACAATATTGATATCATTTTGATTTTTCACAAACAATTGCTCAAACAACCATATACATCCACCATTTATTTTATCGAGATCAGTCTTACATTCTGTTTTCCCTGATTCTTCATTAGAACAATAATTCTTAATGTTCCCTAAACGATTAATATCACTAGTTATAGGTTTGCTTAAGTCATCGGGTAAATAGTTTCTCAATGTATCAAACCTTCGACACTAAAAAAACATTTAAAAAAGTATAATAAAAATATATGTTAATGAAATTTTTATAAAATAAAATTTAATTAATTTTATAGCTTATATAATATCAACAAATACAAGGAAAAGCAAATTTTATTAAAAATGAAGATACCAAGGTATTATCCATTGTGATTTTATTTTGTTTGTAATGTGTAGATTATGTAGCATCATATTATTATGTTTTACGCTTAATAAATGACAAAATAATTGAACTTTAATATAAAATTATATGTGGTTAATCATGTTATTATCATTTTTAATATCAATTTAAATATAATATAGAACAATATATATGTTTATGGTACTTAGGTAAATTGCCTTATTTTGGGGGGTGTTTAATACATTTTTTATCATATGTATATATAATACAATTTTTCATAAATTGTTATCCTTAATAACACTCATATGAACATTATTATAAACATTAAATCAGCATTGTAACGAATTAAAAATATATCTTCTTATACATATGCTTTAATATAGAAAATAAACAACATCATATCTTTTGTTTTAATAAGTGGTGCCCCAAAAGTAATCTACTGCACAAATCGAAACAATTAAGAAATTCATTATTACTATAACCCCTAAAAATATATAAATAGTTGTATTTTTAAATATTCTAAATATTTATATGTTTGTTTCTTATAATATATATATAGTTTTTTCTAAAATTATAACATTTACAAAATAAGTTGCATTATTCCCTTTTTTTAATTGCATATATATAATTTTATTATTATTTTTATTTAATATATATCCATTCCAATTATGTTTAACATTTTCAATAACTTTATTTTTATTCCTATATAATTCAATTCAAAAATATACCTTATTGGTCAATTTTATAATACATTTTGCATATTTTTCCACTGTTAAAACAACAATTAATACTGAACCCGTGTTTATAAGCTTAAATAAGTCTTTAAATGTAAATAGTCTTTAAAATAATACTTAGTAAATATTAACATATAAATAACTATTGATTCAGATTTAAAGTATAATAGAAAACTATATGTATTAGGTTGGTATATTGCACTTTGAGAGGAGAGAGATAAGATATTTTTGCTATTTTAATATATAAATTTATATAAATATTTTCTAAATGTTTTGAATTGTTCATTTTTATCTTATATATTTTATTTTTATAGTTATCAATGTATATACATTCAAATAATTTATTAAAATTCTATATTTTATTAATTCTATGGTAAAATAATGATAATATAATACCCGTTAATATGGAATAATCAAATGACATTTAACATGAATTGAATCTTTAACCCTTTCTTTATTTATCCAGTTTACTATAATATAAAACCACATACCCCAAATTGGATCTTTAACAAATATATAAAAATTATCCCTTTATATGTATTATTATGTGTCTTTTTGATAAATTTCATATTAATATTTAATTATATGAAGTTTCCACAATAAAATAATATTTAATATTAGTTATTAGTAGAGTATTTTATTAGATTATATGTATTGGTATATAATAATAATGCATTATATCTATCATATTATTTATAATTATTAAAACAAACTATAACATTATATTTTATTAATATACTTATATTTTTTCAAATAATTATTTATAATATATTTTCAATTTATTCATACCTTAAAATATAAAGTTTAAAAATTAATAATGATTAATCTATTATTATACCTTATGGCAATAAATTAAGGAGCATAAAGTGATTTTTATTAATACTAATTAATTTTGATACAAATATAAAATCCAAAAAGATAATAGTAACTACAATTAAAACTTAAAAAAATGTTAGAAGAATAATAATATTTTATAGATTATGTTACATTGTCGATTCTCGATCGATATTCCATGAATCTATATTTTATGATTATCTATTATTACAGTTCAGTTGGATAACATGATTTAAATTAAAATAAATATGATATAAATCATAAGTTCTACTAAATAAATTTTTCATCAAATAAAGAAACATATTATGATATGCATAATTCAATATATCTCTGGGTTATCAAAGCTTATATAAAAGGCAATTATTATATAGAAAATATTTATATTAATATTTGTAATATATTTATTTTAATCATATTAAATCGGCATGAACACACAATTGTGTATATTATAAATTATGAACAAATGGTATATAACCCCTTTCATATTAATGGCAGTACCCATTTGGGGGGTACATATTTTGAACATCAGCTTGTGGTTAAACATACGGAATGATATATATATTAAATTAGTGTTTAAATTATAAAAAATTAAACAAAGACATGACACTTAGCCCTAACCCCAATATGGGTTCCACAACATAAAAACTATATAAAAATTATGCAAAAATTACTTCGAAATAGACCATTTCTTAAAATATATCAACCATTATTACTATTCCTGGAATAACCACTATTCTTCGAATAATATATTAATGATCAGTTTCTTCTTTATTTTTTTAGCATTTCTCTTAAATGTTGTTTTTGAGATCGTTTCCGAAATCCAAATAACGAATACTAATATAAAATGTTAAGAAACATAGATTTTTTTGTAATGTTTGCATATATATAATAATTTTTTTTTTTAATACTTTATTATTTACCTTATAAGAAACTCCCAATAAAATTGATGATGCAACAAATATAATTGCAATTGTAATTAGTGTATTTTTTGTTATTGAACTTCGTGGACAAGCTACAACTGATGGGACATTATCACACCAATTACTATTATAATTATTTTCAAAATTTTTATAATCATTTGATAAACTAGACCATAGTTGTAAATAAGAACTTCCTTTAGTAATATCAAAAACATTTTTAACTTTTTCACATTTTTCAAAAAATTCTCCAGCATTTTCTAAACATGTTTTGCATTCAGTATTATTTTCTGCATTAATTTCACTATACATGTTACATAATGATTTAAATGCATCATAAAAATTAGATATATCTTTAATATCAATATCCATCGATCTTATTTTATTTTCTATAACATCCTTATTAATATTACTATTACTATCAGTAGGTATATTCCCCTTATAACAACTATTTTTTTCTATATTTTCAGTATAAAAATCGTATAATCTGGTGGTTCCAATTTCTTTTTTTTTATTTAGTTTATAACTTAACCATAAAATAGCGAATTCAACAAGTTTTTCACTATTTATATTTTCATTATCAACCATTTTTAGTAACATTATAAAACCAGAGATAATCTTTTCTTCATCATTACTACAGTTCTTATTAGGGCAATACACATTTAATAAATCCCCAGAACCATCTTTTCTCGAGTTGTTAGGAACATCAACAAAATAATTATCAATCTCATTAATTGCATCACACTACGAATATAGTTTACGAATTAAACAAAAAATGTATTAATATAAATGTTACTAAAATTAAAATTATTATAATTTACAGGAATACAACATACGAATAATATAAGAAAAAAGATATATACCTCTTTATAAGACATTATAATGATATTCTGTTATAATTTGGAGATTATGCGGGGTGATGTTATTTATATATATTGTATAAAATATATGTTGTATTTACTTAAGCTCTTTACATAGCAGTTATCTTTTGTTAGACATATTATTCTTAATTTTAAATTCATATAAAATAATAATACATTAATATTACTAAAATCATATTATACTTATTTTATGGCATTTAGCTAAATTACCTTAAATAGAGGGTTGCATAATACATTTTATACAAAAAATACTATTCTTACTAACATTTGGTATAACTTTACTATAAAAATTAATATACTTTTATAATGCATTTAAAAAATATATACTTATACATATGTTTTAATATAGAACACAAACAACGTCGTAAAACTCAAATACTACACAAATATAATAAATTAAGAAAGTTATTATTATTACAATCCTTAAAGTATATAAATAGTAATTTTTTAAATATATTAAATTTGTATATACTTGTTTCTTATAATGTATATTATAGTTTTTTCTAAAATAATAGCATTTTCAAATTTAGCTACATGCTCCATTTTCTATACAAATTATATAAATTTATATTATTTGTATTTAATATAGATAAATTAAAAAATAATTTTAATGCGTTAAATAACTTGATTTTTATTCCTACATATTCCAATTTAGAAGTATTCTCTATTGGATAATTTTATAATATTTTTTACGCATAATTTCCACTCTCTAAAACAACAATTAGCACTGAACCAGTATTTATAAGCTTAAACAAGCCTTTGAATGTATATTATTTTTAAAGTCATACTTATTAAATACTAATTATATAAAACATAAATAAGTATTGATGCAAATTTTAAAGTATAATAGAAAGATGTGCGTAATTAAGTTGTTAAATTGCTCTTTAAGAGGAGAGAGATAAGATATATTTGCAATTTTAATATATAAATTTAGATAAATATTTCCTAAATACTATGCATTGTTCATTCTTATCCTATATATTTATTGATATAGTTATCAATGTATGTACATTCAAATAATTTATTAAAAATTCTATATTTTATTAATTATATGGTAAAACAATGATAATATAATATGTATTAACATGGAATAATAAAAGGAAATTTAACGTTGAATCGTTACCCTTTTCACAATTTATCCAGTTTTTTAAAATATAAAACTACAAATCCCAAATTGGATCTTTAAAAAATATATAACAATGATACCTTTATAATGTATTATTATGTGTCTTTTATATAATATTAACATTTAATTATGTGAAGTTTCCACAATAAAAAAATATTTCAATATTAATTATTGATAGAGCATTTTATTAGATTATATGTATAGGTATATATAATATTGCATTTTATCTACCATATTATTTATAATTTTTAGAACAAAATATAATATTAAATTTTATTAATATTCTTATATGCAATTATATTAACTATTTTTAAATATAATTTATATATACCTCATATCTTTAAAATTTACAAATTAATAGTGATTAATCTATTATTATACCTTTATAGTAAATAAATTAATGTATATATAACTATTCCTATCAATATAAATTAGAACATTAATATAAATGCAAATTATTGAAATGAAAAAAATGATTATTATATATATTTATAATTTATAAATTTATTATAATATATCTATAGTACATTTTTTATGTATTACTAAAAATGTTAGATGCATAAAATCCATTTTATAGATAACGTTGTATTGTCGAATATCGATCGATATTTTATGAATCTATATTATTACAGTTCAGTTGGATAACATGATTTAAATCAAAATAATATGACAAAATTTATAAGTTTTACTAAATAAAATGTTTCATCAACCAAAGAAACATATTATGTTATATATAATTCAATATAGTCCCTGATTAACAAGTTTTATATAATAGGCAATTATGATATAGAGTAATATGAATTTATATATAGTCAATATCTATATTAATATATGCAATATAGACGTTTTATTTTAATCATATTAAATCGGCATAACACTCAATTATATATATTATAACTTATAAAACATGTTACCCAATTCATTACATATTAGCTTATGCCCCTTCTTGGTTGCATATTTGTACTTTTGATTTCATCTTGTAATTAAAAATACAGTATAGTACATATATTTAATTAGTGTTCAAATTATACAAAATTAAATGCGATATAATACTTAACTCTACCCCAAATATGGGTTCCATAAGCACAACTTTGACCCACAACATAAAAATTATATAAAAATTATGCAAAAATTACTTCCCAATAGACAGTTTCTTAAAATATATAAATCATTATTACTATTCCTAAAAAAGTCGCTATCTTCGAATAATATATTAATGATTCATTCTCTTCTTTATATTTTTTATTTTTTCTCTTATATATTGTTTTTGAGCTCGTTTCCGAAATCCAAATAACGAATACTAATATAAAATGTTAAGAAACGTATGATTTTTATGTTAATGTTTGCATATATATAATGAAAAAATATTTTTAACTCCTTATTATTTACCTTATAAGAAATTCCTAAAAAAAATGCTATTGCACCAAATATCGATAAAACTGTAAATAATTTATTTCCTATCGACGAACTTGATGATGTATATTCTGATGTTAGTGCAGAAATGTTTGTTGTTATTTCTGGAAGGGATGAAAAATTGCTAGGCTTAGCATTATCACATTTATTTTTTAAATTATTATAATTAGTTGATAAAGCAGACAATATTTGATTATGTAAGTTATCTTTAATATTACTGCCATTTTTGAGCTCTGTATATTTGATAATAAAATCAATAGCATTATTTGACAGTGTATTGTCATATTCATTCTTTGAAACTTTACCATACATGTTACATATTAATTTGAATGCATCATAAAAATTAGACATATCTTCAATATTAATATTCAAAAAATCACTTTTTTTAACTAAGACATTATCAAGATCTGTAAATCTAGTGGAATCATCTATAAATCTTTTATATTTATCACAATTTTGTACATGTTTAGTATAAAAATCGTTTATTTGGATGGATTTGTGATCTGTATTTTGCTTTAATTTGTAACTAAACCATGAAATCATATATAGAAAAAATGCATTCATATTATTTTCATTATAACTTTTATTGTGGGGTATAGAATAATATTGTCCAAGTAACCATAAAAATCCAATCGTAACTTTATCGATTTCAGTATTGCAGTTATCATCAGGGCAGTATTTTTCGTAATCTTTAATTTTTTTAAGTTCAATTTTTGGTGTATCGCCTAATTTATCAGGTAAATAATTCCTCAAAAAATCAAATTTTGAACACTAAAAAAAACATTTAAAACAAATTGATAAAAATATATATTAAGAAAATGTTATTAAAATAAAACTTAATGAAGTTTATAGGAAATATAATATCAAAAAGTGTACATACTAGATTATCGTCCATTATGATGGAATATAATTTATAATCTCTAGGTTAAGGGTGTATCATATTATTTATATATATATATTAAAATAGGTAATACAATTGTTTAATCCTATATACAACAATTATTTGTAGATAAAAATATTTTACTATTATTAATTTCAATTTAAAGATAATATGGAAAAATATATCTTTTATGGTAACTAGATAAATTGCCTTGTTTTGGGCGTTTTTTAATACATGTTTTATCATATGTATATATAATACAATTTTGCATAAAATGTTATCCTTAATACCTTTCCGTATAATTCTATAATAAAATTAAAGTAACATTGTAATGAATTTAGAATATATGTTCTTATAAATATGCTTTAATATAGAAAATAAACGTCATATCTTATATTTTAATGATTGCTCTTCTAAAAATTAAATACTGTATAAATCTAAAAAAATACAAATTATATTATTATTATAATCCTTAAAATTATATAAATATTTAATTTATTTTATTAAATAATTATTTATATACTTGTTTCTTATAATGTAGTTTTTTCTAAAATTATAATATTTACAAAATAAGTTGCATTGTTCTCTTTTTTAATTGCATATACACGATTTTAATATTATTTTTATTTAATATGGATAAATTCATAATCCATTTTAATAAATAAATAGCATTATTTTTATTCCTATATAATTTAATTTATAAATATCCCGTATTATGTAATTATAGAATATATTTTGCACATCTTTTCCACGGTTTAAAACGACAATTAGCACTGAAACCGTATTTATATGCTTAAATAAGACTTTTAATGCATATTGTTTTTAAAATAATAATTAGTAAATATTAAATATATAACATATAAATAGCTATTGATGCAAATTTTAAAGTATAATAAAAAACTATGTGTAATTAGGTTGGTATATTTACATTTTAGATAGGAGAGATAAGGGAAGTATGATTTTTTAAGACAAGGATGTAGCCATATAAGATTTATTTATTCTACATAGTTTAATTATATTTTATATTTTCTACCATTAAAACTTTCAATTAATGCATACATTAAAAATAACTTAGAATTATTAATTTTCTAAATATATGGTTTGCTTTGTATTTATAATAAACTATATTTTTAAGTAAACTATAGAATTATTAATATTATTTTGCTTGACAGTGCTAATTCTAATATTATCGCATTAAAGCATATTTAAATGAATGTTATAATAATTAATTTGATCTTTTGTGCATACAATTTTAATTTTATCATACCTTTAATAATATATATAATGAATTTATACCCATGTAATATAACAAATTAACATATTGCATTTTTCGTATTTAATACGTTATCTATTGTTATTACTATTATTATTGTTACTACTATATCACTGTATAGTACAACGAAATAATTAATGCGCTTAATAAAAATACTTTAAAGCAATGTATAATATTTCCTCGTTTCATAGTTTTTAAATCAAGTATTTTAGAACATTTATATTATTTTGCAATAAAAATATATTTGTGAATTTGTATATATATAGTAACATAATAAAAATATTATTAGTTCAAATTAATTATTACATGCTTTTTTATATAATTTGCATTAATATATAATTGTATATATTTCACAATTTTAACATATTTCAGTTTTAGTCAATTATACAATATTATATATATTAGTAATAACGTTAATTTTATATACCAAGTTGTTTATAAGTATTATAGCAAACTATAGCATTCAATTTTATTAATATATTTATATTTTATTTTTTAACTATTTTAAATATATATTTCCAATTTATTTATACATCAAAACTATAAAGTTTAAAAATTAATGATGATTAATCTAATATTATAACTTTATGATAAATTAAAGCGTATAAAGAAACTCTATTAATACTAATTAATTTTAATACAAATGTAATATACAAAAAGAGTATAGTAACTACAATTAAAACTTAAAAAATATGTATATATAGTATACTTTTTATGTATTACTAAAAATGTTAGATGTATAATAATAAGTTATAGACAACGTTATATTGTCAATTTTCGATCGATATTCATGAATCTATATTTTATGAGCATCTATTATTGCAGTTCAGTTGTATAACACGATTTAAATAAAAATAAATATGATACAAGTTATAAGTTTTACTAAATAAAATGTTTCATCAAATAAAGAAACATATTATGTATGCATAATTCAATATAGCTCTGGGTTATCAAGGCTTATATAATAGGCAATTATTATATAGATAATATGAATTAATATATGCAATATAGACATTTTATTTTAATCATATTAAATCAGCATGGACACTCAATTATATATATTATAACTTATGAAATGTGATGTGGCCCTTTTCATATTAATGGTAGTACCCCTTTGGGTGCATATTTGGACTTCATCTCGATATTAAACATAGAGGGATGGTACATATATTTAATTCGTGTTAAATTATAAAAAATTAATACAATATAATACTTAGCTCTAACCCAATATGGGATTCACAAACATAATCCTGGCCCACAACATAAAAACTATATAAAATTATGCAAAAACTACTTATTTCTAAATAGACAGTTTCTTAAAATATGTAAATCATTATTATTATTACTAAAATTGTCACTCTCTTCGAATCATATATTATTGATTCATTCTCTTCTTTATATTTTTTAGCTTTTCTCTTAATTTTTGTTTTTGAAATCGTTTCCGAAATCCAAATAATGAATACTAATATAAAATGTTAAGAAACGTACGTTTTTTGTTAATGTTTGCATATATATAATGAAAATAATATTTAAATGTAATATTTTTTAATTCCTTATTATTTACCTTATACGAAATTCCCAAAAAAATTCCTATTGCACCAAATATCGATAAAACTATAAATAATTTTGTTGCTATCGACGAACTTGATGTAAATCCAAATCTTTGTGCAAAAATTTCTGATGCTATCCCTGGAAGAGGTGGAATATCGTTACATTTATTTTTAAAATTAATATAATCAATTGATAAAGTATACAATATTTTACTACATGAACTGTTTCCAGTAATATCACAATTTACATTAAGTTCTTTATATTTTTCAACAAATTGACGAGCTTTTTCCGAAATGTTCTCACAATTTGCCTTGCTTTCATCAAATCCAGTATACATATTACATAATATATTAAATGCATCATATAATTTAGATATAATATTTTTATTCATATCCTTATTCTTCAAATCGTGTTTTTTATCTATAAGATCCTTATAACTTTTATACTCCGAAATATTATCTATAGGTTTTTTGTACTTATCATTATCTATAGTTGTATCATAAAAATGTTTTATATGGCTAATGGTGCTACCAGTATTTTCTTTTAGGTTTAACATATAACTTAACCATATAATAATGTAATCAACAATGTCGATGTTGCTTTTGGCAACAGACCTAAACACAGAAGCATCCTTAAAAAATTCATTAAAAAAATATAAACATCCAGCACTAATTTTATCGAGAGGACCATTACATTTTCCATCATCACAATACTTTTGTAAATGTTCAGCATCTTTAAATTGATAGTCACCATTACTTCCCAATTTATCGGGAAACCAGTTCCTTACTAAAAGGAAATTACTACACTAAATAAACATTTAAAAACAATTATTATAAATGTGCATTATTGAAAATCTTATTAAAATAAAGTTTAATGATATATATAATACAATATCATAAAATGTAAAGGAAAACATTATTATTAAAAAATGCATATACCAGATTTTTATCCATTGTAATAAAATTTCATTTTAGATTTATAAATTGAGGAGAATCATGCTGTTTTATATACACTGCCCCCAATATGTGACGAAAATATTTTAACCCTATATATAAATGCCTGTAGTTAAATATATCATAAGTTTTTCAATAATTAAATTAATATAGAATAATAAAATACTATTATTATTAAATAAACGTTCTATTCCTTTTTATGATAATTATCTAAATTACCTTAAATAGAGAGTTGCTTAATACATTTTTGGTTAAATATATATATAATCCATTTTATACAAAAAATGGTATTCTTGCTAATATCTAGTATAACTTTATTATAAAGATTGATCTAATTTTGTAACGAATTTAAAGTATGTTTAAATATAGAAAAGGAATATATTTATATCTTATGTTTTAATGATTGCACTTCTAAAAATAAAATGCTGTATAAATCTAAAAAATAAAAAATTAAATTATTACTATAATCCTTAAAAGTATATAAATATATTTTTTCTAATATATTTTAAATATTTATATACTTGTTTCTTATAATATATAATATAATTTTTTCTAAAATTATAACATTTGCAAAATAAGTCGTAATGTTCCTTTTTTAATTGCATATACATGAATTTATATAGTTTTTATTTAATATATATACATTCCAATTATGTTTTAACATTTTCAATAACTTTATTTTTATTCCTACATATTCCAATTTATAAGTATTCTTTATTGGGTAATTTTACAATATATTTTGCACATCATTTACACGGTTTAAAACGATAATTAACACTGAACACGTGTTTATAAGCTTAAATAAGTATTTGAATGTAAATAGTTATTAAAATAATATATAGTAAATATTAAATATATAACATATAAATACCTTATGATGAAATTTTAAAGTATAATAGAAAACTATGTTTAATTAGGTTGTTATATTGCACTTTAAGAGGAGAGAGATAAGATATATTTTCTCTTTTAGTATATAAATTCCGTTAAATATTCGTAAGTGTTCTACATAGTTATTTTTATCTTATATATTCTACTGTTATAGTTATCAATGTATATACATTCAAATAATTTGTTAAAAATTCTATATTTTATTAATTCTATGGTAAAATAATGATAATATAATACGAGTTAATATGTAATAGTAAAATGGAATTTAACATGAATTGAGTCTTTAAAATTTTATTTTTTATCCAGTTTTTTAGAATATAAAACCAAAAATCACAAATTGAATCTTTAACAAATATACAAAAATGATACATTTGTAATGTATTATTATGTGTCTTTTCGATAATATTAATATTTAATTATATGAAGGTTTCACAATATAACAATATTTCAATATTAGTTATTGGTAGAATATTTTACTATTTTATATGTATATAATAATAACGGATTCGATCTATCATATTATTTATAATTATTAGAATAAAATATGATATGAAATTTTATTAATATATTTATATTTTATTTTTTTACTACTTTAAATATATATTTCCAATTTATATATACTTCAAAACTATAAAGTTTAAAAATTAAAGTGGATAGTATAAAATTATACCTTTATAGTAAATAAATTAATATATATAGAACTATCTCTATTATTTGAATTTAAAACTTTAACATAAAATTTTATTATATATATCGAAAGTTAAAAAGATAGTATGCCTATATCTATAATGTAATTTTATGTATTATTAAAAATGTTAGATGGATAAAACATATTTTATAGATATCGCTGTGTTGTCGAACCTCGATCGATATTTTATGAATCTATATTTTATTATTGCCTATTATATATTGGTAATATGTTTAATTAACAATAAAAGTATTTCCATTAACCTGAAGATATATTATAATGTAGATGAATAATCAAAATGAATTTTATTATAATTCATACCCAACTTCATATATAATGTTATTATTAAAGTTATGTTGGCGTAATATAATTTAATTTAAAACAAATATGATACAAATTATAAGTTTGAATAAATAAAATGTTTTATCAAATAAAGAAACATATTTTATATTGCGTAATGCATAATTCAATATAATTATGATTAGCAAGTCTTACATAATAAATAATTATGATATATCATAATATGAATTAATATATGCAATATAGACATTTTATTTTAATCATATTAAACCGGCATGAACACTCAATTGTATATATTATACTTTATGGGAAAAATATTATGGGGCTTTTTTCATATTAATGGGAATGATCCTTTGGGAGTACATATTTTTAACTTCATCTCATGATTAAATATACGGAATGATACGTATATTTAATTAGTGTTCAAATTACAAAAAATTAAATAAAGATATAATACTTATCCCTAACCCGAACATGGGTTCTACAACATAAAACTATATAAAAATTATGCAAAAATTACTTCCCAATAGACAGATTCTTAACATATATTAATCATTATTAATATTCGAATCATATATTATTGGTTCATTTTCTTCTTTATTTTTTTAGCTTTTCTCTTAAATGTTGTTTTTGAGATCGTTTCCGAAATCCAAATAACGAATACTAATATAAAATTAAAAAAAAATGTATAATTTATTTATATTCACAAATTACTCAGTGTAAAATATATTTTTTAATTGATTTATTATTTACCTTATATGCAATTCCTAATAAAATTAATGTTGCAACCAATATAAATGGAATTGAAATTAATTTATTTAATATCAATGAACTTGGTGATCCTGAATCAGAATCTGATACTTCAGTTTCAGATCTAGATACATCAGTTTCAAAACTTGATTCTGACGTTTCACCCAAGGAGACATCTTTTCCTTCTATAGGATTTGATGCAGAAACCTGTATTGTTTTTTCCTTTATAAGTTCTGGAAATGTATTTTGTATATTAGAATTAACATAACTATTTCTAAAATAATCATAATCATTTGATAATATAGACAATATTTGATTATATGAATTACCATCAGCATTATTATCATCATTAAAAAGTTTTTTATATTCATCAGCAAATTCATCAGCATTTTCTAAATATTTATTGCCCATGCTTTTTTTATTAACATTAATATGCATATTGCATAAGATTTTAAATAAACGATAAAATTCAGACATAACACTAATATCAATATCCATAAATTTATTTTTTTGATTTATAAGATCATTATAACTTGTATATTCCGTATCATCATCTATAGACTTCTTATACTCCTCGACATTTTGCATGTTTTTACTATAAAAATCTTTTAAATTGGTGATTTCGTTTTGTGGTTTTTGATTTAACTTATAACTTATCCATGTCATAATGTATATAACAATATTCATATTTCCATTTGCATTACTCGAAAAATTATATGAACTTCCATAAAATTTATTAAATAACCATAAACATCCAGCATTAATCTTATCAATATTATTTTCACAATTATTAGGGCAGTATTTCGTAAATAATCCCTTTTTAAAATTATAACTTCCAGATTCATTCAATTCATCGGGAAAAAATCTCCAAAAAGTATCAAACTCTCCACACTAAAACAATTTTTAAAAATCAAATAAAAATGTCTATTAAAATGGACGTATCATTAATTTGTATATAGTACACTATCAAAAATGTGTAATAACAATTATTTTTATTCAATAAATTGTATGTACCATTTTACTAGTTAACATATTGGAAAAATATTTTTTAACTATAAATTAAGTACATCATATTAATTTCATATATATTGCATCAAAATAGGGGACGTAAAATTGGATTATCTATATGATAATTATATGTAGTTAACCACATTTTATTTTTATATTAACTTAAAATTATTGTAAAGTAATAATACAATAGTAACACCATAGTAAATTTATATATATTTTATTGAAATTAGCTAAACTGCCTTAAATTAAATATATTAACACATTTTTCTCATATGTATAACATAATTTATACTTAAATTCATGATTATTAATAATATCCATTATATAAATTTAACGAATTTTGTAATGAGTTTAAAATGGACCCCTTTATGTTATGTCTCAATATAGAAAAATACAATTTTGTTTCTCATATTTTAATAAATATATTTATACCCATGAACCTATAAATATATAAAAATTAAGAAATCCATTATTACTATAATCCTTAAAGTATATAAATAGTAATTTTTTAAATATATTAAATACTCATATACCAGATTCGAATATTATATACTAATGTTTTATTAAAACTATAGTATTTTCGAATTAAGTTACATATTACATTTTCTATGCAAATTAAATAAATTTATATTGTTTTTAATGAATGTAGATAAATTCAAAATTCATTTTAATGTGCTCAATAACTTTATTTTTATTCCAATATAACTTATTGGGTAATTTTATAATATATTTTACGCATCATTTCCACGGTTTAAAAAGACAATTAGCGCTGATCCCGTATTTATTAAGCTATTTATAAGCTTAAATAAGTTTTTATATGTAAATTATTTTTAAAATAATACTTAATAAATATTAAATATATATAACATAAATAAGTATTGATGCAAGTTTTAAAGTTTAATAGAAAACTATGTTTGATTAGGTTATTATATTACCCTTTAGTAGAAGAGAGATAAGATATATTAGCTCTTTAATATATACATTTATATAAATATTCTCTAAATATTCTACATAGTAATTTTATCTTATATATTATATTGTTGTAGTTATCAATGTATATCATTCAAATAATTTATTAAAAATTCTATATTTTATTAATTCTACGATGAAACAATGATAATATAATACGCGTTAATATGGAATAATCAAATGGCATTTAACATTAATTAAGTTTTTAACATTTTCTTTATTTATCCATTTTTTTATAATATAAAACCTCATATCTCAAATTGTCTCTTTAACAAATATATAAAATTGATGCCTTTATAATGTATTATTATGTGTCTTTTCAATAAAATTAATATTTAATTATATGAAGTTTCCACAATAAAGCAATTTTTCAATATTAATTATTGATAGAGTATTTTATTACATTATATGTATAGTCATATAATAGTAACGCATTCTATATATCATATTATTTATAATTATTAGAACAAAATATGATATGAACTTTTATTAATATACTTATATTTTATTTTTTAACAATTTTAAATGTAATATATGTATACCTCAAAATATAAAATTTAAAAATTAATAGTGATTAATCTAATATTATACCTTTATAGTAAATAAATTAATGTATATAGAACGATTTATATTATTTGAATTTAAAACTTTAGCATAAAATTATACTATATATAATCGAAAGTTAAAAGAATAGTATACATATATATATATAATGTAATTTTTATTATTATCCATATTTTTATTGTATTATTAAAAATGGTAGATGTATAAAACACATTTTATAGGTATTGTTGTGTTGTTGAACTTCGATCGATATTTTATGAATCTATATTTTATGATTACCTATTGTATATTGATGATATGTTTAATTAATGTTAAAAACACACATATTAATGTGAAGGTATATTATAATGTAGGCAATTGTTCCAAATGAATCGAATTATAATTATACTCTGATATATAAAATTATTATACTGTTCGATTATAAAAATACGATTTAAATTAAAATAAATATGATGCAAATAATACGTTTTACTAAATAAAATTTTCATCAAATAAAGAAATATATTATGATATGCATAATTCAATATAACCAAATATTAACTTTTATATAGGCAATTATTATATATCATAATATTAATTAATATATACAATATAGACATTTTATTTTAATCATATTAAATCAACATGAACACTCAATTATATATATTATAACTTATGAACAAATGCGATGCAGCCTTTTTCATATTAATAACAATGCTCCTTTGGCAGTACATATTTTTAACTTCATCTCGAAATTAAACATACGGGATGATACATATATTAAATTAGTATTCGAATTATAAAAAATTAAATAAAGATATAATACTTAACCCTAACCCGAATATGGGTTCCACAACATAAAAACTATATAAAAATTATGCAAAAATTACTTCCCAATAGACAGCTTCTTAACATATATTAATCATTATTAATATTCGAATCATATGTTATTTGTCATTTTCTTCTTTATATTTTTTATTCTTTCTCTTAAACATTGCTTTTGAGATCGTTTCCGAAATCCAAGTAACGAATACTAATATAAAAATTTTAAAAAATGTATAATTTATTCATATTCACAAATAAATCAGTGCTGAATATATTGTTTAATTGACTTATTATTTACCTTATATGCAATTCCCAAGAAAATTGATACTGTAACAAATATAAATGCAATTGGAATTAGTGTCCTTTTTATTAAAAATTTTCGTGAATATGTTGGAAGTGATGGAAAGTTGCTAGATTGAGCATCATTACATATATTTTTAAACCTATTATAATCATTTGATAATGTAGATAATAATTGATTATATGGGTTATCTTTACCATTATTATAATCTTCATTAAGTTCATCATATTTTTTAACAAAATTTTTAGCATCTTTCAAATAATTCTTGCAATCTGCCTTGTTTTTATCAAATCGATAATACATATTACATAATTCATTAAATGCATGATAAAATCTAGACATATCTTTAATACCAATACTCATCAAATTTTTTTTTTTATCTATAAGATCTTTATAACTATTATAAGCAGTAACATCATCTATTTTCTTATTATACTTATCACCCTTATTTATATATTGATTATAAAAATCATTTAGATTGGTGATTCCCTCATGTGATTTTAGGCTTAATATATAACTTAACCATATTATAATGTACTCAACAATATTGATATTATTTTTTGAGTTAACCTCAAACGAATTAGAAGTCCCAAAGAGTTCATTAAACAAATGTAAACACACAGCATTAATTTTATCGATATCCGTATTACACTTATTAGTACAATGCTCTTCGAAATGTTTATTATTTGTAAATCTATAATTCTTATTATTCTGATCATATGTAAAATTCGTCCTTACAAAAATGAACTTGTTCCACTAAAAAAACATTTAAAAACAATTAATAAAAACGCGAATTATTAAAATAAAGCTTAATGATATTTATATACAATACGATATCAAAGGATGTAAAGAAAAACACTTTTATTAAAAAAAATATATATACCATATATTCATTCATTATGATCAGATTTTATTTTTGGCTTGTAAATTGAGTAAAAGCATGTTCTTTTATATGTACTGCACCAAATGTGTGAGCAAATGTTTTAACCCAATATATAACACCTGTCTGTAGTTAAAAATATTATAAGCTTTTCAATATTTAAATTAATATAGAATAATAAAATAATATTATTGCTAAAGAAACAGCTTATTCCTTTTTATTATAATTAGCTAAGTTACCTTAAATAGAGAGTTGCTTAATACAATTTTTATTAAATATATATGTAATGAATTTTATACAAAAAATGATATTCTTATTAACATCTGGTATATCTCTATTATAAAAATGGATATCTTTCTATAAAGAATTTAAAGTATGTTTGAACATAGAAAAGAAATATATTTATATCTTATGTTTTGATGATTGTCCTTCAAAAAATTAAATGCTGCATAAATCTAAAAAAATAAAAATTATATTATTACTGTAATCCTTAAAGTATATAAATAGTCATTTTTTTAAATATATTAAATATTTACATACTTGTTTCTAATACAATAAACCAATGTTTTGTTAAAATTATAGTATTTTCGAATTAAGTTATTTTACTTACATCTATATGAAATTATATAAATTTATATTGTTTTTAATGAATGTAGATAAATTCATAATTCATTTTAATGAGTTTTATAACTTTATTTTTATTCCTACATATTCCAATTTAGAAGTATTCTTTATTTAGTAATTTTATAATGTTTTGCATATTTTTCCACTGTTAAAGCGGCAATTAGCACTGACCCCATATTTATTATGCTATTCATAAGCTTAAATAAGTCTTTGAATGTATGCTGTTTTTAAAATAATACTTAGGAAATGTTAAATATATAACACATAAATAAGTATTGATGAAATTTAAGTGTAATATAAAACTATGAGTTATTATATTGTCCTTTTAGATAGGAGAGATAAGGGACGTATGCTTTTTTAAGACAAGGATGTAGCCATATAAGATTTACCTATTCTACACAGTTTAATTATTTCTTATATTTTCTACCATTAAAGTTTTTAATTCATGTATACATATTAAAATAACTTAGAATTATTACTTTTATAAATATATAGTTTGCCTTTATATTTTATAATAAACCATATTTACTTCTATAATGTAAAACTATATTTTAAGGAAACTATAGAATTATTAATATTATTTTGCTTGGTACAGGTAGTCTAATGTTATCGCATTAAGGCATACTTAAATAAATTTTATAATATTTCATTTGATCTTGTATACATACAATTTAATCTGATCACACCTTTAATAATATACATAATGAATTTATACCCATGTAGTGTATCAAATGGATTTAATGATTTTTTCGTATTTAATACTTTATCTATTGTTATTACTATTATTATTGTTACTGCTATGTAGCTATATAGTACAACGGAACAATTAGTGCACTCAATAAAAATCCTTTAAATCAATGTAGAATATTTCCGTATTTTTTTGTTTTAAAGTATATATTTTAGAAGGTATATCATATTGTAAAACACTATATTTAAATTATAGATTTATATTTTGTATATATAATAACCTAATAAAAATATTATTAGTTCAAATTAATTATTACATACATTTTCTGTATACTTTGCACTAATATATAATTGTATATGTTTCCAAAATTTAACATATTTCAATATTAGTAATTGGTATAATATTTTACTATATTAGAACAATAGCGATATTCTATATATCATATTATTTATAATTATTAGCACAAACTATAACATTATATTTAATATACTTATGTTTTTTCTTTTAACTATTTTAAAATATATTTTTAATTTATATATACATCATATCATTAAAACTTACAAATTAATAGTGATTAATATGTTAGTATACCTTATGATAAATAAATTATGGCGTATAAATCAATTTTTATTAATACAAATGTAAAATACAAAAGAATAGTAGCTACAATTAAAACTTAAAAAATATTGTATATATAGTTCAATTTTTTGTGTTACTAAAAACGTTAGAACCATAATAATATCTATAAACAACGTTATATTGTCGATATATATCAACCTATACTTTATCACTATCTATTATATGCCCCTAATGTCCTTAATTAACAATAACAATATACCCATATAATGCACAGCAATATTCAAAATCAATCATCTTATAATTCATACCCACCCTCACATATAATCCTATTATTACAACATATATTCCCGTAATATAATTTAAATAAAAATAATAGTAACACAAATAATAACTTTTACTAAGTAAAATCTTTCATCAAACAAACAAATGCATTGTATATTATGATATGCATAATTCAATATACCCCCTCATTAACAACTTTTATATAATAGACAATTATCATATGCCATAATATCACTCCATATATAACCAATATTTATATATCTAATATATTATTTTAATAATTTTAAATCTATATATTATACTTTATCAAAAAAATATTATCACCTATTTCATATTAATCACACTACCCCTTTTTTCGTTGTATATTTACACATCATCTCCATATTAAACATACACAATCATAAATATATTTAATTATAAAAAATTTAATTATAAAAAAATTAATTATAAAAAATTTAATTATAAAAAATTTAATCATAAATATATTTAATTATAAAAAATTTAATTATAAAAAATTTAATCATAAATATATTTAATTACAATATCCCAGACCATAAATAATCAACCATCAATCATAAACATAACCTTGACCCATAATACATAAACACCTCGACATCAAGGATATTAGAATTAAAAACTAAATTAATTTTATATATGTATATGTGTATATATTTCTTGATTTTACAATTTTAAGTTTCATTATTTTATTTTTATATTTTATTTCATATTTTACTTCATATTTTATTTGTATCTTTTTTAACTTTATAATACTATGTTTTATTATTAAAAGGAAAATTATAATGTATTCATTTATAAAAAGGCATGGGTGTCAACATTACTACCAATAAATAATTTTTATAAAATTAACAATTTTGATAGAAAATTGTTATTTAGTAAAATTTGTACTAAAAGTAATAAAAAAATCACAGATTGTTTGATTCTCATAATATAAATTTTATCATACTACTATTATGATGAGGTGAAAAATGTTGTTATTATAATAGTATTAGTAATATTAGAATTAACTGCATTTCTCATATTAAATTAATTGTTTAATATAATATTTATAGTACTATGATCTTTTATTTATTAATGTAAGTATATGTATTTTCATACGTAATGAACTGTTCTATAAATTTTAAATTGAGTTTGATCAATTATAAAATTTGTGTATTCATAATGCTATATATTAAAAATATCACTTATATAATATAATTAATATTATTTATTTTTAGATATTATAATATTGTGAATCATAACATTTTTGATACTCATTATTTATGAAAGATTCTGTTATTGATGTTGTTTTCTGGTTGAATTATTTAAATAAAAAATATATTAAACTTATAAATATGATAAAAGAATACATTTACCGTTTAAATAATAGTTTTTATACTTTATTGGAGAAAATTATTTGCTTCAATTTTAATTACACATCCCCAATTTTCCGAGTTGTTAATTTTTAATTAAAAAAAATACTAATATATATTTTATTTGTAAACTTCAAAAATGAATAAGTTTTATATTAAATTCTTTTTTTTTCTTTTAATCATCTCCCTATGTGTGAATAATAAAACCCTTGCAACGGAGCTTGCTCCAAAAACATATACAAAACACAAACCAAAAAAATTTACAATATTCAAATCAAAAAAATCATATCCTGCGTAAGAAAATACTACAATATATATATATTATATTTCATTATGAAAGTATTAAATGTGTACGTCTTTGCAAAAATGTTATAAATACAATAACTTTATTTTTTTACACATTAAAAATATGTTCATTTTTAGAAAAGATAATACAGAAGAAATATATCAAAAAAACAAGCACCTATTATATACCGATCCCGAAGAAACTATAAAAGCGTGCAGATTTATGACAGAAGCTTTAACACATTTAGAACATCATGCTACAAGTATAGATGGCTATAAATTATATAATTTATATTATGATTACAATATTTATTTATATAAAAAAAAACATCGAGATCATACAAATGTTGAAAAAATTGAATATACAATTGATGATCCGAATAAGGTATCAATTAACGAACAACATTAAAAGTTATAAACCAAATTGAAATTAAAAAATAATTATAATATTTATTTCTCTTTACTTCCATTAGTATAATAAATTAATAAACAAGTTTTGGGATCCTGATAGTAGCAATTTTTTGTATGCAGGCTCGGTTAAAAGTACACAAAACATAAATAATTACCCAAATTAACATATTATTGTTACTATTTATTCTTTCCCATATCTTCAAAATCATGATATTTTAATTATATCTATGCAATTTTATAATATCTTTTTTAGAAAAAATTGTCCGAGTATACAGTCCAAATTTAGTAATGATACAACAACGTTGCAAAAGATGACCGTGGTCTCGTGAGAAATATTTTTATGCTATAGCTGCAAAATTTAAAGTAAGGAAAACTTTCTTCTTTCATTTCATTATAAATCATATTTTTCGTATTATCCAAATACACTTTTATTAATTTCGTAGATATCAGAAAACAAAACTATGATTGTCATGGCTTCAGCAAATATAATTGATCACAACCGTAAAAATAAAAAATATTTTGAAAACAAAATAATAGAAAATGCAAATTTATTCCAAGCTGAAATTGATTCTGAAGATGATATTAGAAATGGAAAATTAATAAAAATGTTTGTTAACTTAAATGGATACATTGTTGAAAAAAAAAATAAATATATTGAAATCACCTATGTTGACTCTGTAAACGGTATACAGATTTTAATAAATAATAATTTATTTCAACCATTGTTTTTAATAAATGAAGATATTTATAATTTGAAACAAATTTTAACATTTTATATAATCATCCATTTATCTTTTTTTTCTTAGAATGATGAACATGGTTCCATTTAACAAAAAAGTATTATTGGAAAAGCTTTAGATTGTTTGTCATTTCATAAATAAACATATATTTATATATTTTTTTCAGCACCGTAATATTAGAAGATTTATGTTAATAAAAATGTTTATTTCCATGAATGGTATTTATTTAAATTACCATCATAAAATGTTTTTATTCTTTATGATTGTTTTGTTCTTGTGTGTTATTTGTTTATGTCTTTTAATATTATAATGCATCTATATGTATTAATTTTTTTAATAATACAAATAAAACTGTTATAACTTATGAAGATCTTTTATTTAATACTTATCACCTTTTTTTGTTTACAAACATGGACATCATCTATATGCTAAAATTTGGGGGGATATCCCATATATTTAAACGATTCTTTATTTCAAATGCTATCATGACATTTATTTTTATTTGTAAGTGATATATGATCTTAATACCATTATTGTAATTGAATTAATGAAGTGATCAGCATGATTCAATACAAATGTTACGTTGATGTAATCATTTTTTATATTCCTATTTAAAGCATATTGCCAATGTATTTTATACAATATATATGAACATCATAATAATCCAACTAAAACATTCTTTGCTTTAAAAAACTGTTTCATATACATTCATAGAAAAAATAAAATATAACATAAATGTAAACAATATAAGATAACAATTTATTATTTTCCTACTATTGTGACATCACGTTGGAAAATTATAGTATTAAATAAAACATAAATGTAGAATAAAAATAAGCAGTTTCGTTAAATAAAAATATTCATAAAATGAGCATATTATGATATATATAATTCAATATAACCCTGAACCCGAATCCTGAACCCGAGTTCTGAATCCTGATCTTTGATTCTTGATCCATGAACCCTTAAAATCATAATATTTAGGGTGCTTTATAATTTGTGTACGCTATTTTTCTCCCCTTGAATGAGTTCATTTAAATAATTTCCCATCTAAATAATTATATAAATTTATTTTTTATTTTTAAGTATTAATTTTTTATAAATTCCGTGACATTCTTTTCCTTCTATTTTAAATCTACTTATATAACCTGTTTTTACACTTTTTAAAATATTTTACTTATCAAATCCAAAAATGAATAAAGGATATATTAAGATTACTTTGGCACTTTTAAGTCTCGCAGGATATACGCAAAATGTAGCATTTGCAAGCGAACATGATGTAGATGTTACTATTAAGACCAACCCCTCACGCCAAAAAACAATGTATGAAAATATCGAAAAATATATACATATTCGTCGAACACCTCCATAATCATTAAATATTCTAAATCTCATTTATAAATTCATTTCTTTCTCTTTTTTTACCCATTAAAATAATCTCACTTTCACCAATAATATTTCGAATCCAAGATTTGAGGAATTCCCAAACTTGGTATGTGAAGATATTGATGAAGCTTTATTAGCAATGAATCATGCAACAGATGATTCAGAACTTTTAATAAAGCTTTCTGAGACTGGTATAGACGATTATTCGGCCTATTATACAGAAGATGGAGACAAAACTATATATTCTAAGAAAATTGGAAATATGGATATTGGAAGATTTCATCTTACGATCCCATCTGCCTCTAACGTATCAAATACCAAACAATATTTAACATATAAAAATAACTTCAAATTAAATAATAATTATTATACATATTCATATTTTTTTTCATTAGTACTCTAACGTATTAAAGAAACTCTGGGATTTCAATCATAACAAAAAACCCTATGAAAAGTTTATTAATGGTACATAAAAAATAACCAATCAATTTAATATCTGCTTCTCACTATTTACGCATCTTTCAATTTTACTATTCTTTGTCTATTATTTTCATTTATATCTCCAAAATAATCATCTTTTTAGGAAATCTTGTTCGTGTATACTGCAAATATTTAATCATGGTTGAAAAGCTTAACACAGATTCTAATTATACACCCCTCACAAAAAAATATGCTTTAGCCGCAAAAGTTAAAGTAAGGGAATTTTTTTCCATTATTCATATTATTATACATATTATACATTAATTTACACAATACATATATTTTTTTATCCATTCATTTTGTAGCATTCAAATGACACAACTGTAATTCTTTGTCCTTCAAGACCTCTAAATTATCTCGGTCAAATTTATGATGAACCTAATATGAAAGAAATATTAGTAAATACACAATCAATCGAAACTGACATTGATCCTGAGGAAGCATTAACCAAATTGGGTACTAACATAGCCGGATTTGTAGTTAAAAAAGGGGAAGATAACGTTCAAGTTACTTATATCAACGCTGTAAGCAATCTCAACAAATAATCATTTTTTTCTCCTTTTAACATTTATAGAAAATCTACTTTATAACTCATATATTTTATGATATTCACACAAAAAATATTGACATATTTTATTTATCAATTTTTTTCGTAGATTTATGACAGTAGTAATTCTACCGACTTTACCAACGATAAAAAAGAGAGAGGACTTGCATATACAAATATACTAAGCTTAGCACAACGCATTTGATCTAGTAAACAACAATATACCTCAAATATAACTCTTTCAACACTCTAATATTGTAATCGATATTTTAATCAAATTAATTTGTCTTTATATGTATTCCCTACTTAAATTACCATCGAAAAATTTTGACCAATTTAAAAATTATTGTTTAGTATGTAATTTCTTCTTCCGTTTGAATTAAAATATATTCAATGTATTCAATTTTGTGACGAAATCAATGCTATAATTCAATTACATTTTCTCTATGATTGCCCTTAATATTAGTTCGATCATTTTTTTTACGTTAAAAATTTATGTTTCGTACTTTATTATTGTCATAAAACTTAAAACTTTTTAGTAATTAATTGTATATCAATATACTTATCATTTAGTTTTATCCACTCAAATATAAAATACTGTATGTATAAATATATTATATATCTATATTTTTTGATTGTCTATTATAATAATATGCATTTTATTTAATTGATATTAAAAATAAACATCTCGTCTATTTTAAATATAATGTAAACAATCTATTCAAACACATTTTATTATAATTTTATACCTTCACATATAAGGTATGTTACTATTTAAGGTACGAATCATATATTAAATTAAAATAAATCTCCCATCAAATAAACCAAATGTCTTTATATTATGGTACGTATACATCAATTGAACCTTAAACTTCGATTAACACTTCTTATATAATAATAAATTATGATACAGTTAATAAGACCTCTTAAATATATTTACCACAAATTTAACAATAAAATATAAAAAGTGCATATTTCAACATATTTAACATTAAGTTATATTAACACGAAATTCAATTCTTATAATTTATCAAAATATATGTCTTTATTCCTCCTTTTCATCTTCATTTTTTCTTACACATTTAGACTTAATATAAATATTAAAAAATCCAACTTATCCTTTACATATTTTTAATAACTTCTTTCTTATATATACATTTAAAACAATTATTTAAACTAATAAATGTTATCGAATTATAAAAAATTATTCAAAATTAAATGCAATATAACACTTAACCCTAACCCGAATATGGGTTTCACAACATAAAAATTGTTTAAAAATTATACAAAAACAGTATTAAAATATTATAACTATACATATATAACATTATATATTATTGGTTATATTATTTAATTATTCTTATAGACACAATAATTACGTTCAAAAATTATGGTAAAAAATTATTTATTTTCAAATAGACAATTTCTTAACGTATATCAATCATTATTACTGTTCCTGAGATGGTTATTACTCTTCGAATCTTATATTAATTACCCATTCTCTTCTTTATGTTTTTAGCTTTTCTCTTAATTTTTGTTTTTGAGATCGTTTCCGAAATCCAAATAACGAATACTAATATAAAAATTGTAAACATATTATATATTTTTTGACAATCGCATATAAGTAATCACGCAAATAATTTATAAATTCCTTATTATTTACCTTATAAAAAATTCCCAAGAATATTGGTATTGCGATAATTATCGATAAAACTGGAATTAATTTGTTTGTTATCGACGAACTTGATGATGTAACTTTAGAATTCGATTCAGAATTTGATTCAGAACTCGGTTCAGAACTTTGTAAATGATTTTGTGTTGTTTTTATATCTGGAAGCGGTGGAATATCATTACAATTAGCGCTACTTATATTACAAAAATCTTTAAATTTATTATAATCATTTGATAATGTAGACAATACTTGATAATAGGCGTTATCTTTAGTATTATTAGGATCGTTAAGTTCATCATATTTTTTAACAAATTCTTTAGCATTTTTTAAATATCTCTTATCTGATGCGTCGTTTGCATTAAGTTCAGTATACATGTTACATAATGGCTTAAATGCATCATAAAAATTAGACATATCATTAATGCCAACATTCATCAAATATTTGTTTTTTTCTATTAACTCCTTAAAATTATTATATCCCGTTATTCTTTTTAATGAATTACTACAATCATCATAATTATCATTACTTTTTTTTTTTATACATTTACTATAATGCGTATTATTCTTTATATTCTCTTCATAAAAATCATTTATGTTTATGAATTTGTTATCTTTCTTTAGGTCTAACATATGACCTAACCATATCATGACGTATATAATAAACACTTCAGAGTGATCTTTACTTAAAGTACTAATCCTATTAACAATATTTTGCTCAAACAACCATAAACATCCAGCAGTAATTTTATCGGCCTCAGTATTACATTCTGTTTTCCCTGAACCTCCATTAGAACAATAATTATTGAAACTATTAAGTTGTTTTAGTTCAAATTTTGCGGTTTCGCCTAATTCATCGGGTAAATATTTTCTCAATGTATCAAATCTTCCACACTAAAAAAATTTTTTTAAAGTATAATAAAAATATATTTTAATGAAATTCTTATAAAATATGTTTTAATGAATTTTATAGGTAATATAACATCGAAAAATATAAGGAAAGGCAAATTTTATTAAAAATATTATTTACCAGGCGATTATCCATTCTAATTTCATTTTTTTATAATATGTAAATTATGTAACATTATATTATTTTACATATTTTATGCTTAATAAATGACAAAATAATTGAACCATAATATATAATTGTCTGTGGTTAAACATGTTATTATCATTTTGAATATCAATTTAAATATAATATAGAACAATATATATGTTTATGGTAGTTAGGTAAATTGCCTTATTTTGGAGGGGGTTAATACATTTGTTATCATTGTATATATAATACAATTTTGTATAAATTGTTATCCTTAATAACACTCATATGAGTATTATTATAAAAGTTAAAGTAACATTGTAATGAATTTAGAATATATCTTCTTATATATATGCTTTAATATAGAAAATAAACAACATCATATCTTTTGTTTTAATAAGTGGTTCCCCAAAACTAATATACTGCAAAAATCGAAACAATTAAGAAACCCATCATTACTATAATCCTTAAAAGTATATAAATTTATTTTTTCTAATATATTTTAAATACTTATATACTTATTTCTTATAATATATATCATGTTTTATTCAAATTATAGTATTTTCAAATTATGTTACTTACATCTCTATGCAAATTATATAAATTTATATTGTTTTTAATGAATGTAGATGAATTCATAATCCATTTTAATGAGTCCGATAACTTTATTTTTATTCCTATATACTTCAATTTAGAAGTATATTTTATTGGGCAAATTTATAAACTATTTTATGCATATTTTCCATTCCTTAAAACAAATATTAACATTGAACCCGTATTTAAAAGCTTAAATAAGTGTTTAAATGCATGTTTTTTAAAATAATACTTAGTAAATATTAAATATATAACAAATAAATACGTATTGATGAAAAATTTTAAGTATAATAGAAAATTATGTATATTAGGTTGGTATATTGCACTTTGAGAGGAGAGAGATAAGATGTATTTGCTCTTTTAATATATAAATTTAAATAAATATTTGCTAAATGTTCTGAATTATTCATTTTTCCCTATATATTCTACTACTATAGTTATCAATGTATATACTATCAAATAATTTATTAAAAATTCTTATTTTATTAATTTTATGACAAAAGAATGATAATATAATATGGAATAATAGAAAGACATTTAACGTTAATTAAGTCTATATCCTTTTCCCTATTTATCCAGTTTTTTAGAATGAAAAATTACAAATCCCAAATTGAATCTTTAGCAAATATATAAAAATTATCCCTTTATATATATTATTATGTGTCTTTTCGATAAAATTCATATTAATATTTAATTATATGAAGTTTCCACAATAAAACAATATTTCAATATTAGTTATTGTATACCATTTTACTAGATTATATGTATAGTTATATAATAATAACAATAATTTTATCTATTATATTATTTATAATTATTAGAATAAAATATAACATGAAATTTTATTAATATATTTATATTTTATTTTTTTAATTATTTTAAAATATAATTTATTTATACCTCAAAGTTATAAAATTTAAAAATTAATACTGATTAATCTACTATTATACCTTATGATAAATAAATTAAAGCATTTATAGCTACTTCTGTTAATATTAATTTTAATACAAATGCAAAGGAAATACAAAAAGAGAATAGTAACTACAATTAAAACTTAAAAAATATTGTATATAGTTCAATTTTTTATGTATTACAAAAAATGTTAGAAGCATAATAATATTTTATAGACTATGTTACATTGTCGATTCTCGATCGAAACTCTATGCATCTATATTTTATGAATATCTATTATTACAGTTCAGTTGGATAACATGATTTAAATTAAAATCAATATGATACAAGTTATAATTTTTACTAAATAAAATTTTCATTAAATAAAAAAACATATTATTATATGAATAATTCATTATAGCTCGGGGTTATCAAGGCTTATATAATAGGCAATTATGATTTACATAATGCAACTTCATATATAATCAACATCTATATTAATATATACAATTTAGACATTTTATTTTAATCATATTAAATCGATATGAACACTCAATTGTATATATTATACTTTATGGGAAATATAATATTCACTCCTTTCATATTAGCTTATGCCCCTTTTGGGCTGCATATTTGAACTTTTGAACTTCATCTTATGATTAAACATACGGAAATGGTACATATATTTAATTAGTGTTTAAATTATAAAAAAATAAATAAAGACATAATACTTAACCCTAACCCGAATATGGGTTACATAAACACAACCCTGACCCACAACATAAAAACTATATAAAAACTATATAAAAATTGCTCCCCAATAGACAGTTTCTTGTCGTATACCAATCATTATTACTATTCCTGAAATAGTAACTTTCTTCGAATCATATATTAATGATTCATTTTCTTCTTTATATTTTTTATTTTTTCTCTTAATTTTTGTTTTTGAAATCGTTTTCGAAATCCAAATAATGAATACTAATATAAAAATGGTAAACGGATTAGTTTTTTGTTAAAATTTGCATATATATAATGAAAAAAAAAATTAATTCCTTGGTATTTACCTTATAAGAAATTCCAAAAAAAAATGCTATTGCACCAAATATTGATAAAACTATAAATAAATTGTTTGTTATCGACGAACTTGATGATGCAACTTCAGAAGTTTGTTTAGAAAGTTCAGAAAAATCTACAGCATTTCTTGTTTTTTCAATTGATTGAAGGGGTGGAATATCCTTACAACTAACATCACTACATTTCTTTTTAAAATTATCATAATCCTTTGATAGTGTAGACAATAATTTATAATATGGATTACCTTCAGTAATCTTAGGATCTTTTTTAAGTTCATCATATTTTTTAACAAATTCTTTAGCATCGTTCAAATATTTCCCGCATTGGGGATTGGTTTCATCAAATTCAATATGCATCGTGCATAATTTAATAAATACATCATACAATTTAGATATAATACTCATATCCATAGTTATCAAATTTTGTTTTTGATCTATAAGATCCTTATAACTATTATACTCTTTAACACCAGTTATAGGCTTTTTATACATATTACCACCATTTATATATATTTCATAAAAATATTGTAAATTGGTCTTATCCCCTACTTGTTTCTTTAGGCTTAACATATAACTTAACCATATGATAATGTATTCAACAATGTTGATGTTACTTTTTGCATCAGACTTAAACACAGAAGAATTCTTAAAGAATGCATCAAACAAATATAAACATCCAGCATTAATTTTTGCGAGATCATCAGTACATCCGCTACTAGTACAATAATTATCTAAAATTGATTTATTAATAATAATTTGATACTCTCCTTTTTCGTCAAGCGTTTTGGAAAACGAGCTATTCATAGCATAGAAATTTTTACACTAAGAAAACATTTAAAAAAGTATAGTAAAAGTATGCGTTAATGAAACTCTTATAAAATAAAGTTTAATGATATATATAATACAATATCAAAAAATGTAAAGGAAATTATTATTATTATTAAAAAATGCATATACCACTTGCTTATCCATTGTGATAAAATTTCATTTTATATTTGTAAATTGAGTAGAATCATGCTATTTTGTACACAATGCACCAAATATATGACGCAAATACTTTAACCCTATATATAACAACTGTCTGTAGTTAAATATATTATATGTTTTTCAATAATTAAATTATTATACATAATAAAATAATATTATCACTAACGAAAAGTTACATTATTTTTTATGATAATTAGCTAAATTACCTTAAATAGAGGATTACTTAATACATTTTTGATTAAATATAGATATGATGCATTTTATACAAAAAATGCTATTCTTACTAATATCAGGTATAAATTTATTATAAAAATTAATATAATTTTATAATTAATTTAAAGTATGTTTGAACATAGAAAAGGAATCTATTTATATTTTGTGGTTTAATGATTTCAATCCTAAAACTTAAATACTATATAAATCTAAAAAATAAAAAATTATATTATTATTATAATCCTTAAAAGTATATAAATAGTTATTTTTTAAAATATATTAAATATTTATATCCTTGTTTCTTGTAATATATACCAATATTTTATTAAAATTATAACATTTATAAAATAAGTTGCATTGTTCCCTGTTTTAATTGCATATACATAATTTAATATTGTTTTTATTTAATATAGATAAATTAAAAAATAATTTTAATGCATTAAATAGCTTTATTTTTATTCCTATATAATTAAATTTAGAAATATACCTTATTGGGTAATTTTATAATATATTTTGCACATCTTTCTCACGGTTTAAAACGACAATTAGCACTGAATCCGTATTTATAAGCTTAAATAAGTCTTTAAATGTATATTGTTTTTAAAATAATACTTAGAAATATTAAATATTATTATATAAATAACTATTGATGCAAATTTTAAAGTATAATAGAAAACTATGTGTAATTAGGCTGGTATATTTACATTTTAGATAGGAGAGATAAGGGAAGTATGTTTTTTTAAGACAATTATGTAGTCATATAATATTTACCTATTCTATATAGCTAATTATGTCTTGTATTTCTTTAACATTAAAGCTTTAAATTAGGTATATATATTAAAATTATTCATTAGAAACAACTTATAATTATTACTTTTCTAAATATATACTTTACTTTTATATCTTATAATAAACTATATTTAGTTCTATGATGAAAAACTATAAAATTATTAATATTGTTTTTCTTGGTAGTGTTAATTCTAATATTACCACATTAAAAAAATACTGTTAGGATTGTATTATTTCTTTTGATGTTTTGTGCATACAATTTTTATTTTATCGCTCGTTTAATAATATATATATAATTAATTTATAGCCATATAAGTGTATCAAATAAACATAATATATTTGTTCGTATTTAATGTTTTATTTATTGCTATTACTATTAGTATTGTTACTGCTATATCACTATATAGTACAACGTAATAATTAATGCGGTTAATAAAAATACTTTAAACCAATGTATGATATTCCCGCGTTTCATAATTTTTAAATTATTTTAGAACATATATATTATTTCGTAAAAACATTATATTTAAATTATATAACTGTGAATTTATATATATATAGTAACATAATAAAAATATTATTAGTTCAAATTAAATTAATTATTACATACTTTTTCTATATACTTTGGATTAATATATTATTGTATATGTTTCCTAAATTTAATATTTTCAGTATTATTTATTGGTATAACATTTTACTAGTTTAGATGTATAGGTATATACTAATAACGCATTATATCTATGCTATTATTTATAATTATAGAACAAAATATGATATGAAATTTTATTATATACTTATATTTTATTTTTTATCTATTTTAAAATATAATTTATATATATTTCAAAACTATAAAGTTTAAAAATTAAAGTGACTAATATAAAATTATACCTTTATAATAAATAAAATAATGTATATATAACGATTTATATTATTTGAATTTAAAACTTTAGCATAAAATTATACTATATATAATCGAAACTTAAAAGGATAGTATGCCTATATCTATAATGCAATTTTTTATTAATATGTATACTTTTATTGTATTATTAAAAATGTTAGATGCATAACATGCTTGTTATAGATAATGTTGTGTTATCGAATCTCGATATACCATGGATCTATATTTTATGACTACCTATTATATATTGGTAATATGCTTAATTAATAATAAAAATATACTCATTAACCTGAAGGTGTATTATAATGTATACAATTATTCCAAATGAATCTAATTATAATTTATACTATGATATATAAAATTATTATATCGTTCGATTATCAAAATCCGGTTTAAATTAAAAAAAATGATACAAATAATAAGTTTTACTAAATAAAATGTTTTATAAAATAAAGAAACATATTGTGTTATGTATAATTCAATATAATTATGATTAACAAACTTTATATAATAAATAATTATGATATGTCATAATATGAATTGATATATGCGATATAGACATTTTATTTTAATCATATTAAATGGACATGAACACTCAATTATATATATTATAACTTATGGAAAAATGTGATCTGACCATTATCATATTAATGATAATGCCCCTTTTTTGGTTGCATATTTAGCCTTCAGCTCGAGATTGAACATATAGGGATGGTACATATATTTAATTAGTGTTCAAATTATAAAAAATTAATACAATATAATACTTAATCCTAACCCGAACATCGGTTCCACAAACACAACCTTGACCCACAACATAAAAACTATGATAAAAAGTTACTTCGAAATAGACAGTTTCTTAAAATATATTAAGCATTATTACTATTCGTGAAATAATCACTACTCTTCGAATCACATATTAATGATCCATTTTCTTCTTTATTTTTTTAGCTTTTCTCTTAAATGTTTTTGAGATCGTTTCCGAAATCCAAATAATGAATGCTAATATAAAATGTTAAGAAACGTATTATTTTTTTGTTAATGTTTGCATATATTTAATGAAAATAATTTTTTAATTCCTTATTATTCACCTTATAAGAAATCCCCAAAAAAATTGATATTGCACCAAATATCGATAAAACTGGAATTAATTTACTTACTATCGACGAATTTGATGATGTAACATTAGAATTTTGTTCAGATCTTTGTTCAGGACCTTTTGTAGCAATTTGTGGTGTGCTTATCTCTGGAAAGGTTGAAAAATTGCTATCTTGAGCATCATTACATTTATTTTTTAAATTATTATAATCATCTAATAATGTAGACAATATTTTTCTATATGGACTGTTATCAGTATTATTAGAATCTCCATTAAGTTCTTTATATTTTTCAACAAATTTATTAGCATCTTTCGAAGATATTTTTTTGCAATTTGACGTCCTTCCATCAAACACAGAATACATTTCACATAATGATTTAAATGCTTTATAAAAATTAGATATAATATTATTATTCATATTCAACAAATCCTTTTTTCTATCAATAATATCCTTATAATAATTATAAGCACTAACACCATATATTTTATTTTTATAGTGCGTATTTGTTTCTATATGATCAATATAGAAGTCATTTAATTTATTGATTCCGTTATCTTGTTTTAGGCTTAACATATGACTTAACCATATAATAATGTAATAAACAACATCGATGTTATTTTTTGCATTATCTTTAAACGAATTATGATTTCCAAAGAATGCATCAAACAATTGTAAACATGCAGAATTAATTTTTTCTAGATTATTATCACAACTATTATTTCTACAATACTTTTTAAACTGTTGACCATCAGATAAAAAATTATAGTTTCCATCATCTGTCAATTCATCGGAAAAATAAGTCCGTACAGAATTGAAGTGTTGACACTAAGAAAACATTTAAAAACAATTAATAAAAACGCGAATTATTACAAATTTTATTAAAATAAAGTTTAACGATATTTATATGTAATATAATATCAAAAAATGTAAAGGAAATTATTATTATTAAAAAATGCATATACCAATTTCTTATCCATTGTGATGAAATTTCATTTTAGATTTGTAAATTGAGTAAAATCATGATGTTTTTATATACACTGCATCAAATATGAGACGCAAATACTTTAACCCTATATATAACAACTGTTTGTAGTTAAATATATTATAAGTTTTTCAATAATTAAATTAATATAAAATAATAATACAGTAGTATTACTAAAATCATATTATACTTATTTTATGACAATTAGCTAAATTACCTTAAATAGAGGATTTCCTAATACATTTTTGATTAAATATAGATATTATCCATTTTATACAAAAAATCTTATTCTTACTAACATCTAGAATAATTTTACTATAAAAATGGATATACTTTTATTATGAATTAAAAATATATATACTCATATTTATGGCTTACTATATGAAAGAAACGACGCCATATCTTTTGTTCTAATAAATGGTGTCCCCAAAATTAATATACTGTAAAAATCGAAGCAATTAAGAAACCCATCATTACTATAATCCTTAAAAGTATATAAATTTATTTTTTCTAATATATTTTAAATATTTATATACTTATTTCTTATAATATATAATATAGACCTTTCTAAAATTATAATATTTATAAAATAAGTTGCATTTTTCACTTTTTTAATTGCATATACATAAATTTATATTGTTTTTATTTAATATATATAAATTCATAATCCATTTTAATGAATCATATAACTATTTTTATTCCACATATTCCTTATTGGGTAATTTTGTAATATACTTTGCATATTTTTCCCATTCTTTAAAACAACAATTAGCACTGGACCCATACTTATAAGATTAAATAAGTCTTTGAATGCATATCATTTTTAAAGTAATGCTTAGTAAATATTAAACATATATACCTACTGATGATATTTTAAAGTATAATAGAAAACTATGTTTAATTAGGTTGTTATATTACCCTTTAAGAGGAGAGAGATAAGATATATTTTCTCTTTTAATATATAAATTTAAATAAATATTCGTTAAATGTTCTACAATGTTCATTTTTATCTTATATATTTTATTGTTATAGTTATCAATGTATATAAATTCAAATAATTTATTAAAAATTCTATATTTTATTAATTCTACAATAAAACAATGATAATTTCGATTATAAAATGATGATTCATTAAACAATGATAATATAATATGAAATAATAAAAAGGTTTTTAACATGAATTGAGTCTTTATCATTTTCTTTATTTATCCAGTTTTTTAAAATATATAACTACATATCTCAAATTGTGTCTTTAACAAATATATAACATTGATGCCTTTATAATGTATTATTATCTGTCTTTTCGATAAAATTAATATTTAATTATGTGGATTTTCCACACTAAAACAATATTTTAATATTAATTATTGGTATAGTATTTTATTATATGTATAGGGGTATTATAATAACGCATTCGATTTATCATATTATTTATAATTATTAGAACGTAATATAATATGAAAATTTATTAATATACTTATATTTTATTTTAACTATTTTAAAATATAATTTATTTATACCTCAAAATATAAAATTTAAAAATTATAGTGATTAATCTAATATTATACCTTTATAATAAATAAATTAATGTATATAGAACTATTTCCATAATTTGAATTTAAAACCTTAATATAAATATAAAGAAAATTATAATATATATAATCGAAAAATAAAAGGATACTATACATATAACTATAATGTAATTTTTATGTATTACTAAAAATATTAGATGAATAAAATACATTTTATAGATATCGTTGTATTATCGATTCCCAGTCGATATTACATGCATCTATAATTTATGAATATCTATTATATATTAGTAGTGTGTTTAATTTATCCTAAAAACCAACGTATTAACATGAATATATGTTGTAATGTAGATAATATTTAAATAAATCATATTATAATTCACACCCAGCTTCATATATAATGCTATTATTACAGTTCAGTTGACGTAATATAATTTAATTTAAAACAAATATGATACAAATTATAAGTTTTACTAAATAAAATGTTCATCAAATAAAGAAACATGTTGCGTTATGCATAATTCGATGTAACCACATATTAACAAATTTTATATAATAAGAATTATGATATAGCAAATATCTATATTAATATATGCAATATAGACATTTTATTTTAATCATATTAAATCGGCATGAACACTCAATTATATATATTATAATTTGTGAACAAAATGTTATATGACACTTTTCACATTAATAGAAATACCCCTTTGGATGATGGGTATCTGGACTGCATCTCTATATTAAACATACGGGTATAGTACATATATTTAATTAGTGTTCAAATTATAAAAAATTAAGTGCAATATAATGCTTATCCCTAACCCTAATATGGGTTCCACAACATAAAAACTATATAAAAATTATGACCAAAAATTACTTCGAAATAGACAGTTTCTTATCGTATACCAATCATTATTACTATTCCTGAAATAGTCACTACTCTTTGAATCACATATTAATGATTCATTCTCTTCTTTATTTTTTTATTTTTTCTCTTAAATATTGTTTTTGAGCTCGTTTCCGAAATCCAAATAACGAATACTAATATAAAATGTTAAGAAGCGTATGATTGTTTGTTAACGTTTGCATATATATAATGAAAATAATTTTTAAATCCTTTATTATATACCTTATAAGAAATTCCCAAAAAAATTGGTATTGCAACTAATATAGGTAAAACTATAATTAATTTGTTTTTTACCAATGAACTCGATAGTATAGTTTCGGATTCTGATACTTCAGGTTTCAAAATTAATACATCAGTTTCAGATCCTGATACTTTAATTTTCGAACTTGATACTTCAGTTTCAGAACTTGATTCTGTCATTTCAGTTGATGCTTCATCCAGTTGTCCTCCATTAGAACTTAAAGGTATTTGTGTTTTTTTTTCCTTTGGAAGTTCTGGAATTCTATTCCTTATAGAATCTTCAGATAATGTACTTTTTATATAATTATAATCGTTTAATGCAACATACAATACTTGTTTAAATAAATTATCTTTTGTATCATTAAAATTTTCATCAATAAGATCATTATAATTTTTAGCAAAATTCTCAACATATTTTAAATATTCCTCGCCTTTATTATTCGTCGTCATTGAAAGCTCATTATACATTTTACACAAATTATTAAATGCATCATAAAATTTAGACATAACATTAATATCAATATCCATCAATTCCTTATTTTTATTTATAAGCTCAATATAATTATTATATTCCGTAACACCATCTATGGGTTTTTTATACACATTGAAATTTTCCATATACTTATTATAAAACTCGCTTAATTTAGTGATTCCATTTTGTGTTTTTTGATTTAACTTATAACTTAACCACCCAAAAATATACGTAATAATATTCATATGGTAATTTGCATTATTCGAAAAATCTATTTTATCATTATATAATTGATTAAATAACCATAAGCAATAACCATTGACTTTATCGATATCGTTATTGCAGGTTTCATTAGGGCAATATTTCTTGGATGGTGAAGCTTTAAAATTATATTCTCCAGAATTCAATTCATCAGGGAAAAATCTCCTCAAAGTATCAAACGTAGTACACTAATAATTCATTTAAAAAAACAAATGAACATAAATATCAATGATATTTTTATAATTTTCATTTTACTATTAATTTATGAGTAATATAACATCAATAAATGTAAAAATATGATATTTTATTAAAAATGTGTCTATACTATATTGTTTTTCTCTTTAAAGAAGTATTTTGTTCTATTCGTATGACCTGCCATGATAGTCTTTTTTATATAAAATGTATAATCTGCGTCAAAATAGGTGCTACAAGTATTTGAGTTTTATATATCAATTATTTGCAATTAATCATGTTAATATTATTTTTAATATCAATTTAAAGATAATATGAAACAATATATCATTTTATGGTAGCTAGATAAATTACCTTATTTTGGGAGTGTTTAATACATTTTTTACCATATGTATATATAACACAATTTATGCATAAAATCATTATTACTAATAACATTCTACATAATTTTATTATAAAAGATTAAGGAATTTTATAATGAATTTAAAAAATATGCACTTATATTTATGACTTAGCGTATGAAAGAAACAACGTCATATCTTTTGTGTCAATAAATGGTGCACCAAAACTAATATACTGCAAAAATAGAAACAATTAAGAAATTCATTATTACTATAATCCTTAAAAGTATATAAATAGTTATTTTTTAAAAAATATTAAATTTTTATATAATTGTTTCTTATAGTATATAATATAGCTTTTTCTAAAATTATAGTATTTTCAAATTAAGTTATGTTACATACGTCTCTATGCAAATTATATAAATTTATATTGTTTTTAGTGAATATAGATAAATTCATAATTCATTTAATGGGTCCAATAACTTTGTTTTTATTCCAATATACTTCAATTTATAAATATATCTTATTGGGTAATTTTATAATATATTTTGCGCATCATTTCCACGGTTTATAACAATTACCACTGAACCCGTATTTGCTAAGCTATTTATAAGTTTAAATAAGTCTTTAAATGCAGATTATTTTTAAAATCATACTTAGTAAATATTAAACATAAAATAACTATTGGTGACGTTTTAATGTATAATAGAAAACTATGTTTAATTAGGTTGTTATATTATTCTTTGGTGGGGAGAGATAAGATATATTTCCTTTTTTAATATATAAATTTAGATAAATATTCGTTAAATGTTCTGCATTGTTCATTTTTATCATATATATTTATTTTTATAGTTATCAATATACATACATCCAAATGATTTATTAAAAGTTCTATATTTTGTTAATTATACGATAAAACCATGCTAATTTATATTACAAAATGATGATTCATTAAACAATGATAATATAATACACTTTAATATGGAATAATGAAATGAAATTTAACATGAATTGAATCTTTAACCTTTTCTTTATTCATTCAGTTTTTTAGAATATAAAACCACATATCCCAAATTGGATCTTTAATAAATATATAAAAATTATGCCTTTACAATGTATTATTATGCGTCTTTTCGATAAAATTAATATTTATTTATATAAAGTTATCACAATAAAGCAATATTTCAATATTAGTTATTGATAGAATGTTTTACTAGTTTATATGTATAGGAATATAATAATAACTCATTATATCTATTATATCATTTACAATTGTTAAAAAAATTATTACAACAAAATATTATATTAAATTTTATTAATATACTTATATTTTTTCAAATAACTAATAATATATTTCCAATTTATATATACTTCAAAACTCCCAAGTTTAAAAATTAATAGTGATTAATATATTATTATCCTTATGATAAATAAATTAAAGCATTTATAGCTACTTCTTTTAATATTAAGTAATTTTAATACGAATGCAAAGGAAATACAAAAAGGGAAGGTACACACTTAAAACTTCAAAAATATTATATATTTAGTCTGATTTTTGATGTATTACTAAAAATATTAGAAGCATAAAAATATTTTATAGACTATGTTATATTGTCGATTCTCGATCGATAATTATGAATCTATATTTTACGAATATCTATTATTACATTTCAGTTGGATAACACGATTTAAATAAAAATAAATATGATACAAGTTATAAGTTTTACTAAATAAAATATTTCACCAAATAAAGAAACATATTATGATATGCATAATTCAATATATCTCTGGGTTATCAAGGCTTATATAATAGGTATTATGATATATCATAATATGAATTAATGTATGCAATATAGACATTTTATTTTAATCATATTAAATCGGTATGAACACTCAATTATATATATTATAACTTATAAATATGTTATACAACCCCTTTCATATTAATGGCAGTACCCATTTGGGGGGTACATATTTTGAACATCATCTTGTGATTAAACATACGGGATGGCACATATATTTAATTAGTGTTCGAATTATAAAAAATTAAATGCAATATAATACTTAGCCCTAACCCGAATATGGGTTCCACAACATAAAAACTTTATAAAAATTATGCAAAAATTACTTCGAAATAGACAGTTTATTAAAATATGTCATTCATTATTACTATCCCTGGAATTGTCAGTATTCGAATCATATAATAATGATTCATTTTCTTCTTTATTTTTTTAGCATTTCTCTTAAATGTTGTTTTTGAGATCGTTTCCGAAATCCAAATAACGAATACTAATATAAAATATTAAGAAGTATACGATTTATTTTTAAAATTTGCATATATAATCAAAATAATTTTAAAATTTCTTATTATTTACCTTATAAGAAACTCCCAATAAAATTGATGCTGCAACAAATATAATTCCAATTGTAATTAGTATATTTTTTGTTACTGAACTTCGTGGACAAGCTACAACTGATGAGGCATTATCACAACTAGTTATATATTCCTGTTTAAAAATATTATAATCATTTGATAAACTAGACCATAGTTGTAAATAAGAACTTCCTTTATTAATATCAAAAGCATTTTTAACTTTTTCACATTTTTCAAAAAATTCTCCAGCATTTTCTAAACATTTCTTACATTGGTAGCCTTCTGCACCAATTTCACTATACATGTTACATAATGATTTAAATGCATCATAAAAATTAGATATATCTTTAATATCAATATTCATCGATTCTATTTTTGTATCTATAACACCCATATAAATCTTATTACTACCGCTACCACTATCAGCAGCTATATGCGTATTATAACAATCATTTCCTTTTATATTTCCAGTATGAAAATTGTCTAATCTAGTCGTTCCATTTTCTTTTTTTTGATTTAGTTTATAACTTAACCATAAAATAGGGTATTCAACAAGTTTATCACTATCTATATCTTCCTCACCAATCATATTTAGTAACATTATAAAACCAGAGATAATCTTTAGTTCATCACTACTACAATTACCATCAGGGCAATACATATTTAAATACTTCCCAGAATCATCTTTTCCCGAGTTGTTCAGATCTCCAGCAAAATATTCATCGATCGTATTAATTGATTCACACTACGAATATATTTTACGAATTAAACAAAAAAATGTATTAACATAAATGGTACTATAATTAAAATTAATATAATTTATAGTAATACAACATACGAATAATATAAGAAAAAAAATATATACCACTTTAGAAGCCATTATAATGAAATTCCGTTATAATTTGGAAGTTATACGGGGTGGTGTTGTTTATATATATTGCATAGAATATATGGTATATTTACTCAAGATCTTTACATAGCAGTTATCTTTCGTTAGACATATTATTCTTAATTTTAACTTCATGTAAAATAATAATACATTAGTATTACTAAAATCACATTATACTTATTTTATGACATTTAGCTAAATTATCTTAAACAGAGGGTTGCTTATACACTTTGCCATATGTATATATTATCCATTTTATACAAAAAATACTATTCTTATTAACATTTGGTATATCTTTATTATAAAAATGAATATCCTTTTATAATGAATTTAAAAAATATATACTTATACATATGTTTTAATATAGAACACAAACAACATCATAAAACTCAAATACTGCACAAATATAAAAAATTAATAAATCTATTATTAGAATCCTTAAAGTATATAAATAGTAATTTTTTAAATATATTAAATTTGTATATACTTGTTTCTTATAATATATATTATAGTTTTTTCTAAAATAATAGCATTTTCAAATTTAGTTACATCCTCCACTTTCTATGCGAAATATATAAATTTATATTATTTTTATTTAATATAGATAAATTAAAAAATAATTTTAATGCGTTAAATAACTTGATTTTTATTCCTAAATATTCCAATTGAGAAGTATTCTCTATTGGGTAATTTTATTATATATTTTCCCATCCTTTCCATTATTTAAAACAACAATTAGAATTGAACCCATACTTATTAATATATTTATAAGATTAAATAAATCTTTGAATGTAGATTGATTTTAAAATAATACATAGTAAACATTAAATATTAACATATAAATAAGTATTGATGCAGATTTTAAAGTATAATAGAAAGCTATGCGTAATTAAGTTGTTAAACTGCCCTTTAAGAGGAGAGAGATAAGATATATTTGCCATTTTAATATATAAATTTAGATAAATATTTCCTAAATACTATGCATTGTTCATTCTTATCTTATATATTTATTGATATAGTTATCAATGTATGTACATTCAAATAATTTATTAAAAATTCTATATTTTATTAATTATATGGTAAAACAATGATAATATAATATGTGTTAACATGGAATAATAAAAGGAAATTTAACGTTGAGTCGTTAGACTTTTCTTTATTTATCCAGTTTTTTAAAATATAAAACTACAAATCCCCAATTGGATCTTTAAAAAATATATAACAATGATACCTTTATAATGTATTATTATATGTCTTTTATATAATATTAACATTTAATTATGTGAAGTTTCCACAATAAAAAAATATTTCAATATTAATTATTGATAGAGTATTTTATTAGATTATATGTATAGGTATATATAATAATGCATTTTACCTACCATATTATTTATAATTGTTAGAACAAAATATAATATTAAATTTTATTAATATTCTTATATGCAATTATATTAACTATTTTAAAATATAATATATTTATACCTCAAAATATAAAATTTAAAAATTAATAGAGATTAATCTATTATTATACCTTTATGATAATTAAATTAATATATATAACTATTCCTATCAATATAAATTAGAACATTAATATAAATGCAAATTATTGAAATGAAAAAAAATGATTATTATATATATTTATAATTTATAAATTTATTATAATATATCTATAGTGTATTTTTGATGTATTACTAAAAATGTTAGATGCATAAAATTCCTTTTATAGATAACGTTGTATTTTCGATTCTCGATCGGTATTTCATGCATCTATATTTTATGAATATCTATTATTACAGTTCAGTTGGATAACATGATTTAAATCAAAATAATTATAATACAAGTTATAAGTTTTACTAAATAAAATTTTCATAAAATAAAGAAACATTATTATATGCATAATTCAATATAGTCTCTGATAAAAAGCTTTATATAATAGGCAATTATGATATAGATGATATGAATTAATATATACAATATAGACATTTTTTTTAATCATATTAAATCGGCATGAACACTCAATTATACATATTATAACTTATAAAATATATTATGCGACCCCTTTCATATTAGCTTATGCCCCTTTTGGTTGCATATTTGGGCTTTTTAACTTTATCTCGTGATTAAACATACGGGATTGTATATATATTTAATTAGTGTTCAAGTTATAAAAAATTAAATAAAGATATAATACATAGCCCTAACCCGAATATGGGTTCCACTAATATAACCCTGACCCACAACATAAAAACAATATAAAAACTATGATCAAAAATTACTTCTAAATAGACAGTTTCTTAAAATATATAAATAATTATTATTATTCCTAAATTGTCACTCTCTTCGAATCAAATATTAATGATTCATTCTCTTCTTTATATTTTTTAGTTTTTCTCTTAATTTTTGTTTTTGAAATCGTTTCCGAAATCCAAATAACGAATACTAATATAAAACGTTAAGAAGTGTATTATTTTTTGTTAATGTTTTCATATATATAATTAAAATAATTTTTTAATTCCTTATTATTTACCTTATAAGAAATTCCTAAAAAAAATGCTATTGCACCAAATATTGACAAAACTATAAATAATTTGCTTGTTATCGACGAACTTGATGGAATATCAGAAGTTTGTACAGTTTGTTCAGGACAATTTACAGGAATTTTGTTTTTTTTTATCGTTGGAAAGGACGAAGAGTTGGGACATTTAATATCTTTACATTTCTTTTTAAAATTATCATAATCATTTGATAAAGTACACAATACTTGCCTATATGAACTGCTATCAGTATTATTAGGATCTTCATTAATTTTTTCATATTTTTCAACAAATTCGGTAGCTTTTTCTAAACATTTATCACAATTGGGTTCGTTTGCGTTAAATTCATTATACATGTTACATAATGATTGTAATGCATCATATAATTTAGATATAATGGTTTTATCCATACTTAAAAAATAATCATTTTTATCTACAAGTTCCTTATAATTGCTATATTCACTAACATTAGCTATATTATTAATGTACTTTTCACCAGTCTTTATATATGTATCATAAAAATGTTTTACATTGGTGATTCCTTCGACACTTTTCTTTAGGTTTAACATATAACTTAACCATATCATAATGTATCCAACAATATTGATGTTACTTTTTGCAACAGACTTAAACAAATCGGAACTCCCAAAGAATTCGTTAAAAAAATATAAACATCCAGCATTAACTTTTTCGAGAGGATAATTACATTTTTCTTTATCACAATACTTTTTGAAATGTTCATCATCTTTAATTTGATAGTTTCCGTCACTGTCCAATGTATCGGGAAATTTAGTCCTTACTAAAATGAAGTTACTACACTAAAAAAACATTTAAAAACAATTAATAAAAACGCGAATTATTAAAAATTTTATTAAAATAAAGTTTAATGATATTATAATACAATATCAAAAAATGCAAAGGAAATTATTATTATTAAAAAATGCATATACCACGTCCTTATCCATTGTGATGAAATTTCATTTTATATTTGTAAATTGAGTAGGATCATGCTATTTTATATACGATGCTCCCAATATGTGACGCAAATACTTTAATCCTATATATAACAACTGTCTGTAATTAAATATATTATATGTTTTTCAATAATTAAATTAATATAGAATAATAAAATAATATTACTACTAAATAAACGTTATATTCCTTTTTATGATAATTAGTTAAATTACCTTAAATAGAGGATTTCTTAATACATTTTTTATTAAATATAGATATGATGCATTTTATACAAAAAAATTATATTCTTACTAACATATGGTATAACTTTATTATAAAAATGGCTATACTTTTATAAATAATTTAAAGTATGTTTGAACATAGAAAAGGAATATATTTATATTTATGTTTTAATGATTGTTCTTCTAAAACTTAAATATTGTATATATCTAAAAAATAAAAAGTTATATTATTACTATAATCCTTAAAAGTATATAAATAGTCATTTTTTAAAATATATTAAATTTGTATATACTTGTTTCTTATAATATAAATACGTTTTTTTATAAAATTATAATATTTACAAAATAAGTTATATCCTCCATTTTCTAATTGCATATGCATCATTTTAATATTACTTTTAATTAATATAGATAACTTCACAATATATTTTAATGAGTCTAATAACTTTATTTTTATTTCTATATACTTCTTTATAAATATACCTTATTGAGTAATTTTATAGTATATTTTAGGCATTTTCCCGCTGTTAAAATAACAATTAGCACTGAACCTATAATTAGTATGCTATTTAAAATCTTAAATAAGTATTTAAATGTAGATTGATTTTAAAATAATACATAGTAAATATTAAATATTAACATATAAATACCTTCTGATGAAATTTTAAAGTATAATAGAAAACTATGTTTAATTAGGTTGTTATATTGCCCTTTAAGAGGAGAGAGATAAGATATATTTTCTCTTTTAATATATAAATTTATATAAATATTCTTTAAATGCTCTGCATTGTTCATTTTTACCTTATATATTCTATTGCTATAGTTATTAATGTATATACATTCAAGTAATTTATTAAAAGTTTTATATTTTATTAATTCTATGATAAAACAATACTAATTTAGATTATAAAATGATGATTCATTAAGCAATGATAATATAATATGCGTTCATATGGAATAATAAAAATATATTTAACATTAATTGACTCCTTAACCTTTTCTTTATTTATAAAGTTTTTTAGAATATAAAACGACAAATTCCAAATTGAATAATTAACAAATATATAATGTATTATTATGTCTTTTCGATAAAATTAATAATAAATTATATGAAGGTTTCACAATAAAACAATATTTTAATATTAACTATTGGTAATTTCTAGATTATATGCATAGGCATATAATAATGCATCATATATATAATATTTAACTTTATTAATATACTTATATTTTATTTTTTAAATATTTTAAAATATAATATATTTATACCTAAAATATAAAGTTTAAAAATTAATAGTGATTAATCTAATGTTATATCTTATGATAAATAAATTAAACCGTATAAAGCAACTTCTATTAATACCAACTAATTTGAATACAAATGTAAAGGAAATAAAAAAGAAGATAGTAACTACAATTAAAACTTAAAAAACATTGTATATATAGTTCAATTTTTTATGTATTACAAAAAATGTTAGAAGCATAGCAATATTTTATAGACTATGTTATATTGTCGATTCTCAATCGATATTTACGAATCTATATTTTAAGTTTATCTATTATATATTAATAGCGTGTTTAATTAACAATAAAAATATACCTATCTAACTGAAGGTATGTTATAATGTATAGGAATATTCAAAGTTAATGCAATTTTACGTTATAGCCTCATATATAAAATTATTATACTGTTCGGTTGTAAAAATACAATTTGAATCAAAATAAATATGATGCAAATAACAAGTTTTACTAAATAAATGTTTCATCAAATAAAGAAACATATTATGTTATGCAAAAATCGATGTAACCACATATTAACAAATTTTATATAATAGGAACTATGATATAGCATAATGTGAATTCATATATAGTCAATATCTATATTAATATATACAATATAGACATTTTATTTTAATCATATTAAATCAGCATGAACACTCAATATATTATACTTTATGGGAAAAATGTTATGGGGCCCTTTTCATATTAATGGCAGTACCTCTTTTTTGGTTACATATTTAGACTTCATCTCGATATTAAAAATACGGGTATAGTACATATATTTAATTAGTGTTTAAATTATAAAAAATTAAAGATATAATACTTAACCCTAACCCCAATATGGGTTCCACAACATAAAAACTATATAAAAATTATGCAAAAATTGTGACCAAAAATTACTTCGAAATAGACAGTTTCTTAAAATATATAAATAATTATTACTATTCCTGAAATAGTCACTCTCTTCGAATCATATATTATTGATTCATTCTCTTCTTTATGTTTTTTATTTTTTCTCTTAAATATTGTTTTTGAGCTCGTTTCCGAAATCCAAATAACGAATACTAATATAAAATGTTAAGAAACGTATGATTTTTTTGTTAACTTTTGCATATATATAATGAACATAATTGTTTAATTCCTTATTATTTACCTTATAAGAAATTCCTAAAAAAAATGCTACTGCACCAAATATTGATAAAACTGTGAATAATTTATTTCCTATCGACGAATTTGATGTAACTCCAGACATTTGCGCAGAAAATTTTGTTGTTATATCTGGAAGGGATGTAAAACTTTTACATTTATTTATTAAATTATTATAATCAGTTAATAAAAAAGGCAATATTTTTCTTCGTGCTGTACCTTCAATATTATAGCCTTCGTTGAGGTCTTTATAATTTATAACAAAATTTTTCGCCTCATTTGGCACTGTGCTATCTTTTGTATGTTTTTCAGCATTAATATACATACTACATAATAATTTGGATGCATCATAAAATTTATACAGATCTTCAATATTAATATCCAGCAAATCATTTCGTTCATTCATGAATTTCTCAAGATCTCCAATTGTATAGGCAGCACTTACAAATTTTTTGTATTTATTACTATTTTTTACATATTTAGCAAAAAAATCGTTTATTGTGGTGGCATTGTACCCTTTGTTTTGATTTAATTTGTAACTAAACCATGATATAATATATATAAAAAATGTATTAACACTATTTTCATCATGACTTTTTGTTTTTAATGCAGAATAACATTCTGTAAGTAACCATAAAAATCCAGCCGTAATTTTATCGAGATTATTATTGCATTCATTTTTTCCTGAATCTTTCTCAGGGCAGTATTGCATAAAATTCTCATATTCATCAAAATTGAGTGTTGCAGTATCGCCTAATTCATCAGGTAAATACATCCTCAAAAAATCAAACTTTCCACACTAAAAAACCATTTAAAAAAAATTGATAAAAATATGTATTAAGAAAACGTTATTAAAATAAAACTTAATGAAATTTATAGGAAATATAAAATCAAAAAGTGTACATACTAGAGTATCATCCATTATGATGTAATATAATTTATCATCTCTAGGTTAAGGGGCTATCATATTAATTTTATGTATATATACTAAAATAGGTGTTACAATTATTTAACCCTATATACATCAATTATTTGTAGATAAAAATATTTTTATTATTCTTAATATCAATTTAAAATTAATATGGAACAATATATACTTTTATGGTAGTTAGATAAATTATCTTGTTTTGGGGGATGTTTAATACATGTTTTATCATATGTATATATAATACAATTTTGCATATGTTATTATAAAAATGAATATACTTTTATAATGAATTTAAAGTATGTTTGAACATAGAAAAGGAATATATTTATATCTTCTGTTTTAATGATTTCAATTCTAAAACTTAAATACTTTATAAATCTAAAAAATACAAAATCCTATTATTACTATAATCCTTAAAAGTATATAAATAGTTATTTTTTAAAATATATTAAATATTTATATACTTTTTTGTTATAATATATAATATAGTTTTTTCTAAAATTACATTATTTTCGAATTAAGTTGTATTGTTCCCTTTTTTAATTGCATATACATAATTTTAATATTATTTTTATTTAATATATATATCCATTCCAATTATATTTAACATTTTCAATAACTTTATTTTTATTCCAATATAATTCAATTTATAAATATATTTTATTGGGTAATTTTATAATATATTTTGCACATATTTCCCACGGTTTAAAACGACAATTAGCACTGAAACCGCATTTATAAGCTTAAATAAGTATTTAAATGTATATTGTTTTTAAAATAATACTTAGTAAATATTAAATATATAACACATAAATACGTATTGATGAAAATTTTTAAGTATAATAGAAAATTATGTGTATTAGGTTGGTATGTTGCACTTTGAGAGGAGAGATAAGGGAAGTATGCTTTTTTAAGACAAAAATGTAGCCATATAAGATTTACTTATTCTATATAGTTTAATTATGTTTTTTACCATTAAAACTTTCAATTGATATATACATTAAAAATAACTTAGAATTATTACTTTTCTAAATATATAGTTTGCTTTTAGATTTTAATAAATAATATTGTACTACATATTTTATAATAATTAACTCAGATTCATAATGAAAAACTATATTTTTAAGTAAACTATAGAAATATTAATATTATTTTGCTTGGTAATGTTAATTCTAATATTATCACATTAAAGGTATACTTAGTTGAAGGCTATAATATTTCATTTGATGTTTTGTGCATGTAATTTTATTCTTATTACAAGTTTAATAATATATATAATCAATTTATACCCATATAGTTTATCAAATAGAAATATTATATTTGTTCGCATTTAATACGTTTATCTATTTTTATTACTATTATTATTGTTACTGCTATATCACTGTATAGTACAACAAAATAATTAATGTTCTTAATAAAAATATTTTAAATCAATGTATAATATTTCCTCGTTTCATAGTTTTTAAATCAAATATTTTAGAACATATATTATTTTGCAATGGCAATATATTTGTGAATTATATATATATAATAGCCTAATAAAAATATTATTAATTCAAATTAAATTTATTATTACATAATTTTTCTATATACTTTGCATTAATATATAATTGTATATGCTTCTCAAATTTAACGTATTTAATGCTTGGTCATTGATACAATATTATATATATAAATATTAGAATAATAGCATTAATTTTATGACTAGATTGTTTATAACCATTATAACAAGCTATAACATTAAATTTTATTAATATTATTATATGCAATTATATTAACTATTTTAAAATATAATTTATTTATACCTTAAAATTATAAAATTTAAAAAATAATAGTAATTAATCAATTATTATACCTTATGATAAATAAATTAAAGCGTGTAAAACAACTTCTATTATTACTAATTAATTTTAATACAAATATAAAGGAATCACAAAAAAGGAATAGTACACAATTAAAAATTAAAAAAATATTGTATATATAGTGCGATTTTATTTTGTTATTAAAAATGTTAGATGCATAAAACATCTTTTATAGACAACGTTGTATTTTCGATTCTCGATCGATATTTATGAACCTATATTTTATAACTAACTATTATATATTGGTAATATGTTTAGTTAAAATTAAAAATATAATCATTAACCTGAAGGTATATTGTAATGCAGATGAATATTCAAAATGAATCATCTTATAATTAATACCCAACCTCATATATAATGCTATTATTACAGTTCGGATATCAAAATACGATTTAAATTAAAATAAATATGATACAAATAATAAATTTACTAAATAAATGTTTCATCAAATATAGAAATATATTATGATATCCATAATTCAATATAACTATGGGTTAACAAGTTTTATGTAATAAATAATTATGATATAGATAGTATGAATTCATATATAATCGATATATATGTTAATATATTCAATATTCTATTTTATTTTAATCATATTAAATCAGTATTACACTTTATGGAAAAAATGTTATGCAAACCCTTTCGTATTAATGGCTATGATCCTTTGGGGAGTTCATATTTGGTCTTAATTTCGAGATTAAACATACGGGTATAGTATATATATTTAATCACCATTTATAGACAAATAAATATGATCAAATTATAAACAAATTAATAAAAATATAACCCTGAACCCAAAGCATAGATTCCATAGAGCAAAACTATAACCCACAGTACAGAACCATGACCCAAAATACGAGTTCTCTAAAATCCAACTCTAAACCTCATCATAGCTTATAATTTTATTAATAAGTGTACTTAATTTTGTTTATTTAAAATAATTATAAATACTAGCTAAAAATTAGTACATTCAAAAACCATTAATACATAATATATGTGGATAAAAATAAGAACAAATGAGTTTTTGACAAACGCTAAACACATGCAAATTAATTATATAACGTGATTATATGTTAAATTCAAATATTTAATAATATAAAAACCAATCAAATTATATTTAGCTATTATATAAACTGTAAAAAGTATAACTTTTATGGCATAAACTATTAAATATATTATTTCTAATCATTTAAACATGTATAATAAAGCATAATAATAAAAAATGGTTATTTTTATATTTTTAATTTATTGGAATATTTATTAACTCTCCAAAGGAAAAAATATATGGAAAAAATAGTCGGTATATATAGTATCATTAAGTACAGCCCTCCTACTGATACCGAAAAAGCAACTGCTATAACTGCCAAACATGACAAAATGAGTTTGGTTGCTTCTCTTCTATATTTTTTAATCAATTTTGATTTCATATTACGATCATTTGATATATTTTCATTATTTCCATTATTTTCCAATTGTTTAAAGTCTTTACATTCTGATACAAAACTATTTTCATCTTTTTTTACTATTTTTTTATCATGTATCGGATGTATTGCTAATTCACCATTCATTTTATTAGCAATCTGTTTTTTTACTTCTTCTAATTCTTTTCGAAGTTCATTAATTAATTGTTTTGTCTTACTATCTACATTTTTTAAATCAAGTGATGTGTTACTTTCTTTATGCTTCTTTATATGTAAATCTATAATACTTTGAAGGTGTGCTATTTCTTTGTTACCTTCAATACAATCACTAAGTTGACTTGCAAGACTCAAAGTTGATTGATAAAATTCATTTAAATCAAATTGGTTATCTACATCTGCTAATATCCTATTATTCCTAAAATTTGTTATATTCCTTTCAAGGTATATGTCTCTCTCGTTTACAAAGTATAGTTCCTAAAAAGAAATGAAATATTTATTAACATATATGTAATTAATTTTTATTGTTGCTTTAACTTAGCATAAGTGTTTTACCAATACATGAAACAATCATATAAGGTTATTGTAAAACAATAGATACGGAAACTATAATGAAATATTATTAATAATAAAAGAAAATAATGTATTATTTACATTTTTGGAATATTCAAAAGAACAAATAACAATTGAAAAAAGAACGTATTTTAAAATATTAACTCTCATTTTTAACTTTATTTATTAAATAAATGAAATAATATGTGTAATTTGAAATAATGTTGATAAATTGATATTTATTCCCAAAATAGTAATATTTATTAGTTTTGTGTTCTAAAATTTATGAGTAAATGAACATATCTATAAAAAAACGGAACTTATTTCATTTATCAACTTTTTGCACTTTCTATAGAATTTATAAATGTATTGTTATAGTAATTTTCGTTATATTCATTAAAATTATTTATGGATACAAATGTTATATTTGTTTTCAAATAAATATTAATTCTTCTCTAAAAAATACACCATTTTTTATATTTTAATTATAAAAAATATACGTGTATAATAATTTTTCCATAAAAAATATTTTTTGGGAATTTGTTATATAAATAGGCTTTTAATGCAATTTATAATACATTGGTGTATTTAGTGGTACGGTTTTAATATTTTATAAGCTTATTATTTTTCTATTATTGTTTACATATGAACACATTAATAAATATATATTAAAATAATAAAATATTAGATATATTATTTTATATGAATAAATACAAACATATAATGAAAACATTAACAAAGCACCATTGATATTTACATTTAAATCGTTTTTAATTTATTATAATATTTCTCCAATCTGAAATATTACTTAATGTTATTCTCCGCTTTATTTACCAATTGTGTAAAAAAATATTTTTTTATATATTATTATGTAATAATTTTATTTATAAATATATCTCAAAATATACAACATCAAATATATTATTTCTATTAAAATAATGTAAAATATTCATATTTTTAAATTTAATTCAAAAAAAAATCAATTATAATATTAAATCGAAAAATAATACATATAGAATCAATATATTGAATGAGATACCATTTATTTTTATCTCACGTCAAAAAATGAAATACAATTAATACATTAACTTTTATTTTCATTATATTCATTTAACATATGTTGAGAAACTTTTTGTATTTAAACAATACAACATTTGGGCTTTTATAAATAATAATTAAAGACAAATAAATATTATAATTCATTTATAATAAAGAATTCCATCATATAGAAAATTTATTTTATGTTGTATTATAAAATAAGAAACAAACTTTTGATATGTATCATATATATACAATACTTCTTTATATTAATAGACAAATTTACTATTTAGTATTATTTAAATTTATACATTTTTTAAATTCGACTTCAAATATAAGTTAATTAAATTTATAATTCTAAAGAATTGTGCTTTCTTTATAAACAAAAAAAATTAACAAACAAAATAAATTAATAAATGTACAGAATTCCCCTCCATAACATTTTATATATTTAATAACCCCATTTTCTCATCAACTTAATTTACGACTTTTTTCATGTTTTTTCCTTACACTTCTTCCCCAAATCATAAACACTAACGTAAAAATCCCCAAAATATATAACATTTCACAGTGGACAAATATTTTTTAAATATTATACTAATTCCTAAAATAATGTCTATTAAAATAAATATATCTTTAACGTAATTTAACTTCTCTTCTTTAAATAAATTCCATACAAATACTACTTTGTACTTCTATTCCATTCAAAATCATTCCTTCATCACTTTCTTCATTTGTCACTTATCCCATTAATCATTCGGTTCAGATGATATGAGGGATTAATTCGTTTTAATTGTTCTTTTGTTTGAAATCATAATAAATTATTTTCTTCCAATTTCCCTCCTCTCAGTTTTTCATATTAAATATTGTAATTATTTAAGTAGTGTATCTTCTAGGACCAACCCAATTTCCACATAAACCATTAATCAAAAATTAACAATAAAATATAAAAATTACATAATTCAACACATTTACCATCAAGTTATATTAACATAAAATGCAATTCTTATAATTTATCAAAATATACTTCTTTATTATTCCTTTTCATAGTAATATTCATACTTATTTTTTCTTACATATTTAGACTTAATGTAAATCTTAAAAACTACAACTTATCCTATACATATTTCTAATAATTAGTTTCCTATAAATATTTAAAACAATTTCTTAAACTAATAAATATTATCAATTATAAAAAATTAATACAATATAATCCTTAGCCTTAACTCAAATATGGGTCCCACAAACACAACCCTGACCCAAAACATAAAAATTATGAAAAAAAATTGATAAAAGTTTGTTATTTACAAATATAAAATATCTTAAAGTATTGTGATCGCTATTCTCAGCGCCATATATTAATGATCAGTTTTCTTCTTTATTTTTTTAGCTTTTTTCTTAAATGTTGTTTTTGAGGTCGTTTCCGAAATCCAAATAACGAATACTAATATAAAATGTTAAGAGCGCATGGTTGTTTGTTAATGTTTGCATATATATAATAGTTTTTTTTTTTAATTCTTTATTATTTACCTTATAAGAAACTCCCAATAAAATTGATGCTGCAAAAAATATAATTGCAATTGTAATTAATGTATTTTTTGTTACCGAACTTCGTGGACAAGCTACAGGTGGTGAGGAATTATTACATCCAAGACTATGATATTTCTCTTTAAATTTATCATACTCAGTTGATAAACTAGACAATAGTTCTAAATAATAACTTCCTTCAGTAGTACCATAAACATTATTAATTTTTTCAAATTTTTCAAAAAATTCTCCAGCATTTTTTAAACATTTATTGCATTGGTAGTTTGTTTCATTAATTTCACTATACATGTTACATAGTGATTTAAATACATCATAAAAATTATATATATCTTTAATTTCCATATTCATCAAATCTTGTTTTTTTTCTATAACATCCTTATTAATCTTATTACCACTATCAGTAGTTATATACTGATCATATTGACTATTATTTTTTATATGATTAGTATAAAAATCGTTTAATTTGGTGGTTCCATTTTGTGTTTTTTGATTTAGTATATAACTTAACCATAAAATAGCATATTCAGCAAGCTTATCATTCCCTATATTTTCCTTATCATCAATACCATTAAGTAAAGTTACCAATGCTATAAAAGCAGAACTAACTTTTTCGTCGTCATTATTACAGTTATTAGGACAATAGTTATTGATTAATTTACCATTAAACGTATATTTTTGAGAATTGTGATCGAAGACAATATTATTATCGATCACACTAATTACACCACACTACGAATATATTTTACGAATTAAAAAAAAAATTGTATTAATATAAATGTTACTAAAATTAAAATTAATATAATTTATAGGAATGCAACATACGAATAATATAAGAAAAAAAATATATACCACTTTAGAAGACATTATAATGAAATTCCGTTATAATTTGGAGATTATGCGGGGTGATGTTATTTATATATATTGTATAAAATATATGTTGTATTTACTCAAGCTCTTTACATAGCAGTTATCTTTCGTTAGACATATTATTCTTAATTTTAACTTCATATAAAATAATAATATAGTAGTATTATTAAAATCATATTATACTTATTTTATGGCAATTAGCTAAATTACCTTAAATAGAGGGTTGCTTATACATTTTTGCCATATGTATATGTGATGCATTTTATACAAAAAAATACTATTCTTACTAAGATTTAGTATAACTTTATTATAAAAATTGATATACATTTATAATGGATTTAAAAAATATATACTTATACATATGCTTTAATATAGAACACAAACAACGTCCTAAAACTTAAATACTGTATAAATATAAAAATTAATAAATCGATTATTACTATAATCCTTAAAAGTATATAAATAGTAATTTTTTAAATATATTAAATTTGTATATACTTGTTTCTTATAATATATATTATAGTTTTTTCTAAAATAATAGTATTTTCAAATTTAGCTACATGCTCCATTTTCTATGCATATTATATAAATTTATATTATTTTTATTTAATATAGATAAATTAAAAAATAATATTAATGCGTTAAATAACTTGGTTTTTATTCCTACATATTTCAATTGAGAAGTATTTTCTATTGGGTAATTTTATAATATTTTTTCCCATCTTTTCCACTCTCTAAAACACCAATTAGCACTGAACATGTACTTATTAATATATTTATAAGATTAAATAATTCTTTGAATGTAGATTGATTTTAAAATAATACTTAGTAAATATTAAACATATATACCTACTGATGATATTTTAAAGTATAATAGAAAAATATACGTAATTAAGTTGTTATATTGCCCTTTAAGAGGAGAGAGATAAGATATATTTTCCATTTTAATATATTAATTTAAATAAATATTTGCTAAATGTTTTACATAGTTCATTTTTATCTTATATATTTTATTGTTATAGTTATCAATGTATATATATTCAAATAATTTGTTAAAAATTCTATATTTTATTAATTCTATGGTAAAGCAACGACAATATAATATGCGTTAATATGGAATAATAAAATGACATTTAACATGAATTGAGTTTTTATCACTTTCTTTATTTATCCAGTTTTTTGTAATATAAAACCAAATACCCCAAATTGAATCTTTAACAAATATATATAAATTATGCCTTTATAATGTATTATTGTGTGTCTTTTCGATAAAATTAATGTTTAATTATATGAAGTTTCCATAATAAAATAATATTTCAATATTAGTTATTAGTAGAATATTTTACTAGTTTATATGTATACAATAATAACTCTAGTTTTATCTATCATATTATTTATAATTATTAAAACAAACTATAAAATTATATTTTATTAATATACTTATATTTTATTTTTTAACAATTTTAAATGTAATATATTTATACCTTAAAATATAAAATTTAAAAATTAATAGTGATTAATCTAATATTATACCTTTATGGGGAATAAATTAGTGTATATAAAGCAACTTCTATTAATGCTAATTAATTTTAACACAAATGTAAAATACAAAAAGAAAATAGTAACTACAATTAAAACTTCAAAAATATTGTATATATAATGCGATTTTTGTTGTATTACAAAAAATGTTAGATGCATAACATCCCTTTTATAGATAATGTTGTGTTGTCGAATTTCGATCGATATATACGAATCTATATTTTATAACTATCTATTATATATTGGTAATATGTTTAATTAACAATAAAGATATACCCATTAGCCTGAAGGTGTATTATAATGTAGGCAATTGTTCCAAATGAATCAAATTATAATTATACGCTGATATATAAAATTATTATACTGTTCGGTTATAAAAATACGATTTGAATAAAAATAAATATGATAAAATAATAAATTTTGTTAAATAAAATGTTTCATCAACCAAAGAAACATATTATGTTAGACATAATTCAACATATCCACTGATTAGCAAGTTTTTTATAATGAAAATTATGATATGTATAATATGATTCATATATAGCAAAAATCTATATTAATATATGCAATATAAACATTTTATTTTAATCATATAAAATCGGCATGAACACATAATTGTATATATTATACTTTATGGGGAATATGGTATATTCCCCTTCCATAATAAATTATTCCCCTTTTGGTTGTATATTTGGATTTCATATGTGATTAAACATACGGGATGATACATATATTTAATTCGTGTTCAGATTATAAAAAATTAATACAATATAATACTTAGCCCTAACCCACAACATAAAAACTATATAAAAATTATGCAAAAATTATTTATTTATAAATAGACAGTTTCTTAAAATATATTAAACATTATTACTATTCCTGAAATAGTCACTACTCTTCGAATCATATATTAATGATCCATTTTCTTTATTTTTTTAGCTTTTTTCTTAAATGTTTTTGAACTCTTTTCCGAAATCCAAATAACGAATACTAATATAAAATGTTAAGAAGCGTATGATTTTTTTGTTAATATTTGCATATATTTAATGAAAATATTTTTTAACTCATTATTTACCTTATAAGAAATTCCTAAAAAAATCGCTATTGCACCAAATATCGATAAAACTATAAATAATTTGTTTGCTATCGACGAACTTGATGATGTTTCTCCAGATTTTAGTGCAGAAATTTGTTTTAATTCTATCAATGGAAAGGATGAACTATCGCTACACTTATCTTTTAATTTATTATAATCAGTTGATAAAGTAGACAATATTTGGTTAAATGAACCATTATTAATAATATTCGATTCTTTATTAAGTTTTTCATATTTTTCAAAAAATTCTTTAGCATATTGCAGACAGTTTGTGCAATTTGATGTGCTTTCATCAAATCCAGTATACATTTTACATAATAATTTAAATGCATCATATAATTCAGATATAATATTATTATCCATATCCCTATTCGTCAAATCATGGTTTTTAAGTATAAGATCCTTATAATTATTACAACCTTCAACACTCTTTATAGAATTTGTATACTTTTCTTGATTATTTATATTTGTTTTATAAAAATGTTGTAGACTGTCTTTTGTTTCATTCCCCTTTAGGCTTAACATATAAATTAACCATATCATAATGTAATCAACAACATTGATGCTACTATGATTCGTACGCGAAGAAGAATTCCCAAAGAATGCATCAAACAAATATAAACATCCAGCATTAATTTTTTCGAGCTCATTAACACAATTTTGACCACTACAATACTGTTTGAAATCTCCATCATCATTAATTTTATAATTTCCCCCAATCAATTTCTCGTTAAAATTCGTCCATACATTCTTGAACTTTTCACACTAAAAAGACATTTAAAAACAATTATTGTAAATGTGGATTATTGAAAATTTTATTAAAATAAAGTTTAATGATATTTATATATAATCACTATCAAAAAATGTAAAGGAAATTATTATTATTATTAAAAAATGCATATACCAAATTTTTATCCATTGTGATAAAATTTTATTTTAGATTTGTAAATTGAGTAGAATCATGTTGTTTTATATACGCTGCACCATATATGTGACACAAATACTTTAACCCTATATATAACAACTGTTTGTAGTTAAATATATTATAACTTTTTAATAATTAAATTATTATACATAATAAAATAATATTATTAGTAAAGAAACGTTATATTCCTGTTTATCATAATTAGCTAAATTACCTTAAATAGAGGGTTGCTTAATACATTTTTGATTAAATATAGATATGATGCATTTTATACAAAAAATTATATTCTTACTAACATCTGGTATAACTTTATTATAAAAATTGATATACTTTTATAAAGAATTTAAAGTATGTTTGAACATAGAAAATGAATATATTTATATCTTATGTTTTAATTATTTCCTTTCTAAAACTTAAATACTATATAAATCTAAAAAATACAAAATAATATTATTACCATAATCCTTAAAAGTATATAAATAGTCATTTTTTAAAATATATTAAATATTTATATACTTGTTTCTTATAATATATAATGTGTTTTTTTATAAAATTATAACATTTACAAAATAAGTTATATCCTCCATTTTCTAATTGCATATACATAAATTTATATTGTTTTTAATGAATATAGATAAATTTAAAAAGAAATTCAGTGAGTTAAATAACTTTATTTTTATTCCTATATACTTCTTTAGAAATATACCATATCGGGTAATTTTATAATATATTTTACGCACCTTTTCCTCTGTTAAAATAACAATTAGCACTGAACCTATATATGTTTAAATAAGCCTTTAAATGTAAATAGTTTTTAAAATAATACTTAGAAATATTAAATATTAATACATAAATAACCATTGGCGTTAATTTTAAAGTATAATAGAAAATTATGTGTATTATGTTGTTATATTACCCTTTGATAGGAGAGAGATAAGATATATGTTCTCTTTTAATATATAAATTTAGATAGATATTTGCTAAACGTTCTGGATTTATCATTTCTATCATATATATTTTATTGTTATAGTTATCAGTATATATACATTCAAGTAACTTATTAAACATTTATATTTTATTATTCTATGGTAAAAAATTATAATATAATACGCATTAACATGGAATAATAAAATAGTATTTAACGTTAATTGAGTATTTAGCCTTTTCATTATTTATCCATTTTTTTAGAATATAAAACTACAAATCCCAAATTGGATCTTTAAAAAAA